>NC_073302.1:272707297-272877297 GCF_027595985.1 Sorex araneus | reverse complement strand
GCCTGCAAGAAAAAAGAGAGTTGTTTTTCCCTGGACCTGCCCATGTGTACAATAACACTCTCCCCAGCATCCATCCTGCTGCTGAAGCAGAATTTGGCACTGCAGCCCTCCAAAAAGGTAAAATGAGGCTCTCTTCTGCTTTTAAACCCAGAGAAGTGTCCCCACCCAGAATGCATCTGGATGCTTCTTGGGGTGATAATCACCTGAGTGCTTCGGTTAAGCTAGAATAATAATTCAACTCCATGAAGCATTACCCATGTCAGGAGAAAAAGGATCGATCAAAAGAGTCTCAGGGTAGGAATCTGGTTGAGCAGGTGAGCCTGACAGATACTGCAAGTCCCAGCGGGCAGGGCTGGAGATTCTTGGCCAGTTACTATACGAGGAAGAAAGGAAGAGCAGTCTAAGTCCACACAAGACACCTGAAGTGAGTTCTGTGTAAACAAGAGGATCAGATGAGCTGAACTGGCATAATGATACAGGGGCTTTTCCATCTAAAGGAACTGGATTAAACAAATCCATTATCTCGAGCACTCGTTAAGCCCTAAAATTTAGAACGCAGAATAAAAAAAAAGATGATACTAAACATGAAGAACAAAAAGAAGTGTCTAGGAGACAATAGGAAATCATGTGTGTTGATATTATTTTGGAGGATGGAAATTCCAAGGATTAGACGTGACTCAGTGGAACTTCACCTGCCTAAAGTTAGTCCCTTTAAAGTTAGTCCTAGGCAAGGGGTGGTAAGGAAGGGGGAAATCACTGCACTGAATGTGGGGGAGACGCTATTAAATTTTGTATCCAAGTTTTAATGTTCTGATGTGTGAACAAGCAGAAGTTACCTGGTCTGGGTTCTCGACTGTGATGGGCAAGGAGGTGTAGGGGAGTAATTTATAGAGACTGGTAATCATATGGGCAGAGATCTCTGTCATGCTGGGGATGTTTCTGGATCAAGTGTATCTGCAAATTTTTTTTTCTTTTCGGGTCACACCCAGAGATGCACAGGGGTTACTCCTGGCTCTGCACCCAGGAATCACTCCTGCGGTGCTGGGGGACCATAGGGGATACTGGGAATCAAACCTGGGTCGGCTGCATGCAAGGCAAACACCCTATTCACTATGCTATCGCTCCAGCCCCCAATATATCTGCAAATTCTTAGTCAATAATGGAGGGGAAAATGAACTGTAATGATCAAAACATATTAGTGTACAGTTCTTTTATATAGATGTTATGGAGAATTTCAAGCAGGTATGAAAGTTGAGAATACAATGTAATGAATTCATTACACATTCAGCTATGATGAACTTCTGCCATAATAAATTGAATAGGTCTTTTTTAATTTTAAAAAATTTTTATTTTAATAAATCATCATGAGATATAGTTATAGACTTACAAACTTTCATGATTGTATTTCAAACAATGTTCAAGTACCCATCCCTCCACGAGTACCCATTCTCACCATCAATGTTCCCAGTATCCCTCCCCTCCCCACCCATCTCTGTGGCAGGCACTCAATTTAAAAGATCTTCTTTTTTGCATTTACTCTCATCCTTTCTGGGTACTTTCCCTTTTCCCTTATTATTTTGACACCCGCGCCTCCATTTCCTGTCATTTCATCCACCATGTGTTTAGCGCATACTCCTGAAAAATAGCAAGTATTTTTATAACTTCATAGGTTTAGAACTAACATTTAGGCTTTCATCAAAGATCATGTCTTACTCCTGGCTCTATGCTCAGGAGTGATTCATGGGATGATACAGGGTATCAGGGGTCAAACCAGGCTTCAGGCAAGACAAGTACCTTAACCTCTGCACTATCTCTTCAGCACTTCATTTGCTTGAACTATTTTAAAAAGAAGATAAAGCTTAAGTTCAAGACATGATGGAGTAGGAAAGTCATTTAGAGATATCACATCTTATTGGGGGCTGTGGTGATGGCAATTGGCATACGTGGAAGTGCTCAGGGGTTCAGACTATGCCCATGCAAACCCAGATCTACTGCATGCAAAGCCTGCATACCAGCCCACTGAGTTAGCTCTCCTGCCCAAGAGAAAGATCACCTAACTTGATATAATATCGCAAGGGCCAGGTGTTCAAGTGATATTTTTTTAAGTCAAAATACTATTTGGAGGTAAATCTATCCAAATACCTAAGTATCTAAGTAGAATAAATGAGCCTCGATGAAATATATTTGTATAGCTGTATGGATTGTAGAGGTTAATAAAGTCTACTGTGATGACTTGCTTTTCTGGGAAGTACACTGAGCTGGAACTAGGATTATGTGTATGTTTTGAGACAGGGTGGACTAGAAAGAAATTAGTCTGAATCAAAGCGAAGCGAAGTGAAGACAGTCTTGCTAACATGGGAAAATCATTTGGGAATTAGTTGCAACTATTGCAACTCATATGCTGCACAGGGTCATACATCTACTGAGTTGTCTGACTGAAGGGGTGAGATCCAAGTCCTGACTCTTCTAGCTCCTTCTATATCCCCTGCTCTAACTTCTCTATGGTGACGTGCATCGGCCTCTTTGCAGCCACCCATATCCTTAAAGTTGAAGGCCTGAATGTTGGTCTACACTGTGAGTCTCAAGGAATTTCACAGACACACTGAGTTTCAGAGATACATATTCCACTCTTGTCTGTGGTTATCGCTGTGGCCCTGACCTCAGGAATTTCATAACCTCCTTCCCATTTCAACTTCTTCCTACTGAATTAAGCCCAGTACTTGTTTCAGGAGCAACATCCTTACAAGAAACCCGTAACCAGCTCCCATAACCACATTAATCAAATACCCGTAGTAAGGCAAGGGCCCTGTATCACTCCATGTTGCTCTGCTTCTCTGATGTTCTGGCTCACATATCTACATGAGAAACTGACTGAGATCAATTGAAAATAGATGGCTTGGACCTATCAATGTTGTAGCTGACTGCCCCTTTTGTCTCACTTAAAACATCTTCCTTAAGATAACTTCTTTTTCAAAATTAAAAAAGTCTTTATTATGCATATGTAATTTTAATTTGCAGAACAGTTTAAATTTCTTTAACTGAGGCTGGAGCGATAGCACAGCGGGTAGGGCATTTGCCTTGCATGCGGCTGACCCGGGTTCAATTCCCAGCATCCCATATGGTCTCCTGAGCACTGCCAGGGCTGATTCCTGAGTGCAGAGCCAGGAGTAACCCCTGTGCATCACCAGGTGTGACCCAAAAGGCCAAAAACATAACCCCTAAACTTCTTTAACTGTTCTCACATCCTTCTCACTTTCACAAGCAAATCTGATTTGTGAGAAAATGTAGATATTTATCAGAGAAATGTGGGGGGTGGGGTGGGTTCTCATTAAAAATTAAGAGCCAGCTCACTGATATGTAAGTTAGAGGAATAGTTTTAAAGCTGTTCAGGTAAGCTTCTTAATTGTCTACACAGATATGGCAGATCTTAACTTCAAAGTTAACTCAGGGGCTTGGGGGGTAGGTTTATGTGTAATAGGGGCCTGGTGGAGAGAGTGTTCCCAAACAGCTCATGGAGATGAGATACCTTCTGGACAATGAATAAGTGATGGAAGAAGTAGTGGAGCAAACTAGACCTTACCTCATGACTCTTTCAATCCTTTTGTCCCAAAGTACTTACTGACACCTGAACATAAAGCAGTGAACAAGACAGATAAGTTCTGTAGAGAAGTTATTCTTGCTTAAGGAAATATGAATGATGAGTTCTAAATAAGCAAAAAGCAAATAAAAGGACACTGTCACTGTATCACTGTCATCCCATTACTCATCAATTTACTCGGGCACCAGTAACATCTCCATTGTCCCAGGCCTGAGATTTTAGCAGCCTCTTCTTACTCATTTTTCCCCAATGATAGGAGGCTCTTTTCAAGGTCAGGGGAATGAGACCTGTTACTGTTACTGTATTTGGCATATCGAAAATGTCACGGGAAGCTTGCTAGGCTTTTCCGTACAAGTGGAATACTCTCGGTAGCTTGCCAGGCTCTCCAAGAGGCATATATATAATGCTAAATACATTAAAAAATAATTCTCATGGAAAAATATGGGTTCTTGAGGTCAGAAAACTGGTTCAGGGCTTGCTTAGTTGTTTCCCTGGCTCATAGTCCACTTTCATCCCCCGAACACCCTGAAGATTAACCCGAGAGCACCACCGGGAGTAACCCCAGATCTTAGTCTCAGGAGGACATACAATAATATAAATAACAAATCCAATGAGTATGAAGACAAGAGAGGAATAATAAAAGAATCTGCCATTCCTGGTGAGTCAACTTTTGCTTGGGCCTTCTGAGAAGACTTTTTTGAGAAGATGACATTTGTACTCATAGATGGATGATAAGATTGAACAGATGAACTGAGATCTCAGAAAACAACATTTCGGGTAAGCTGAGAGATCAGCAACCATGAAAGCCCTGAGGTGGGGATAAAAATGCAGATGCAGTATAAGTGGATCAACATGGAAAGTATCATGTTAAATGAAATGAGTTAGAAAGAGAGAGACAGACATAGAAAGATTGCATTCATCTGTGGAATATAAAGTAACAGAATGGGAGACTAACACCCAAGAGTAGTAGAGATAAGGACCAGGAGGTCTGCTCCAAGGCTTGGAAACTGGCCTCATATGCTGGGGGAAAAGGCAGCTGAGATAGAGAAGGGAACACCAAGAAGAGGATGTTGGGAGGACACATTCAGGTTGAAAGATGCATGCCAAAAGTAGACTATAGACTAAACATGATGGCCATTCAATATCTCTATTGCAAACTACAACACCCCAAAGGAGAGAGAACAAAAGATAATGCCCTGCTGCAGAGGCAGGATGGGGTTGTGGGGGATGAGGTGGGGGTGGTGATAGGAATACTGGGAACATTGGTGGAGGAGAATGGGCACTGGTGGAGGGATGGGCAAATGATCACCATATGACTGAAAGGAAAACATGAAAGTTCACAAGCTTTTAACTGTACCTCACGGTAATGCACTAATATTTTTTAAATGCAAAACAAGATAACAATGAAATATCAAAACAAAAATGCAGATGCAAGAGTATTATGACCAGAGCCTGCAGAAGAAGTGTGATGGCAGAGGTCGGGATTATGCAGTGCCCTTTGGGAAACCATGAGCAATTTTAATCAGGGAATAAGTTGAATCTGATTTCTGTGTTAAAGGACCTGGCTCAAGGGACAAAAGTGCAAGGACTAAGATCAAGTGCAAAATCTTTGGGAACAGAATCTCCAAAATAAATCTTTACAAGAATCAGAGAAAACAAGATCCAGGAGGATAGCTAGTTTTCCCTCAAGGCAGCTCAAACAGAAAGCAAGGGGACAATCCGTGTGTGTCCTTAATGAGTGGCGTGGCTGCCAGGTACATCCCCGCCTACCCTGCTCCAGGCATGTCAATCACATGCAGCACTCCAGCAGCTGTCCTGTATTTCTCTAGGCTGAGCTCGCAGTGCACAGGGCACTTCCCCTCCTTGGGGATCTGAGACCCTGAAGAGTACCTCTGAGGCCTGGAGTGGACTTCCAGAGCCACAGTCCCGCTCAGAGTGCAGGAGCCCCTGCCAGAGGGAATGACTCAGCTCTGATCACTGGCAGGAGGGTTCAGACCTCACATCATTGCTCTGTGCTGAAAGGACTGAGGAGACTGGCGAGAAGTCCCTCAAGGGACAGGACAGGGCTTAACGATGAGGCAGGGTGAGCTGAGAGGCAGATGCCTGTGTACACAAGGTCCTGAGCTAGAATCTGACCCAGCATGGTACTACTTGAGCACTGGTGAACATGTCTTGGATGACCCCCCCAGTTGGCCACATAGAGCCAGAAGTGAGTTCTCCTTAGAGGGAGAGAGGGGGGGGAGAGAGAGAGAGGTAAAGGGAGGGAGGGAGGAAGGGAGGGAGGGAGGGAGGGAGGGAGGGTAGGAGGGAGGGAGGGAGGGAGGGAGGGAGAATAAGTTTCTCAATCATTTGAGAAAAATGATTTCCCAAGTGACTTCTTTGGTTTCCATGTTTATTTCATATATTTAAAGCTCAAATTTTGCTCCCTAGAGAAACCTCAGACAAAATCTTCAAGTTCTATTTGTAAAACAAACTGGGCCTTAGAGGGGCCGGTTGGAGAAAGGAAAATGAGCGTGGCGTGCAGGGAAAGTCTTGCCGAACTGAATGGCAGGGCTGCGTCTGGCTGTTCTGCTCTCCTAGCCAAAGCATAAAATCCAAGGTCAAGTGGCAATGCCGTGATTAAGCCAGGCTGGCTTTGTTTGTTTGCTTGTCTGTGGGTGGGGGAAGGAGCCTTGCCTGGCAGTGCTCAGGGACAACATTCCTGGCTCTCTGCTCAGGAGTCACTCATGGTGATGTCCAGGGGACCGAATAGGGTGCCAGGGATCGAACCAGAGATGGTAGCATGCAAGGCAAGCACCTTAACCCCTCTATGCTTGCTCTAGTCCCTAACCCAGGCTCCTCGACTGCTAAGGATTTTGAGCTGCCATATGAAGTCAGATTTCAGTGTGGTAGAATCAGAAGTCTGGAGAGATCGGAGTGAGGAAGTTAAAAAGCAAAAAGTACCCTTTTGGTACTTTCTTCCAAAAGGGGAAGCTAGGGAGAGAGAGGGAGAGAGTGAGAAAGAGATAGAGGGAGAGAGGGAGAGGGGTAGAGAGATAAGGAGTGAGGAAGAGATAGAGGGAGAGAGGAAGAGAGGAACGGAGGAGGAGAAGGAGAGAGGGAGAGGGAGAAAGAGGGAGAGAGAGGGAGGGAGAAGGGGAGGAAGAGAGAAAGGGAGAGAGAAAGAGGGGGAGGGAGAGGGAGGGAGGGAGAGAGAAAAAGAGAGAGAGGGAGAGAGAGAGAGAACTATTCCAGAAAGCACCTATGAGTGGGACGGAAAACCTTGGCGGGATCAGCTAACTAAGGCTGACAGCCCGTCACAGCTGAAATTCTGCAGTTGCAGGTAAGTGTGGAGGCGGTGACCAGAGAGCCACATCTCACCCTGGTAAACTGATGATGGTTTTTAGAGAAAGCAGCTTCACCCCTCACTGCAATTTCCATCTATTTTTCCTGTGTTTATTTCTTTTGCCTATTCATCATAATCTACCCAGAACAGGTGGATGAGATACAAAATTTTAGGTTTGGGGGCCACACCCAAAGGTGCACAGGGCTCACACCTGCCTTGGTGCTCAGGAGTCCCCCTGGCAGTGCTTAGGGGGCTGTATGAGTACTGGGATTGAGTCTTGGTCTGGTACCAGCAATGCAAGTGCCTTAATCCTTGTACTACCTCTATGAACCCAAAGGGCAAACTTCTAAGTAATGTCCTATGAATCACTCATTTTTTAAATGCTGATTTGTTAGCTAGAATTTTAGCTTAAAGGGTCAGAGTGTTTACTCTGTATGAGAGTGGTACAGGCTCAGTCCTTGGCACTGCTTTCCTGCCCCTAAGCACCACCAGTAACAACTCCCAAGAGAGTCGGGATAGCCCCTGAGCTTTGTTCTGCTGGGTATGGCCTAAACCCCACACCACCCTCCCCCAAACTTTGGCTTATGATCTCTGAGATGAGACATTAGATTCTATACACTTCTCTTTTTTAATTTTATTGAATCACCGTGAGATAGTTACAATCTTTCATGTTTGGGTTACAATCACACAATCACACAATGATGAAACACCCATCCCTCCACCAGTGCACATTCCCCACCACCAATATCCCCTGTACACTCCCCCTTTCCCACCCTCCCCCTGCCTCCAAGGCAGACAATATTTCCCATATTCTCTTTCTACTTTTGGGCATTATGGCTTGCAACACAGACACCGAGAAGTCATCATGTTTGGTCCATTATCTACTTTTGGCATGCATCTCCCATCCCGACTGATTCCTCTAGCCATCATTTTCTTAGTGATCCCTTCTCTATTCCATCTGCCTTCTCCCCTATGCTCATGAAGCAGGCTTCCAGCTATGGACCAATCCCACTGGCCCTTGTATCTACTGTCCTTGGGTGTCAGCCTCATGTGATATTATTCTATACTCCACAAATGAGAGCAGTCCTTCTATGTCTGTCCCTCTCTTTCTGACTCATTTCATTTAGCATGATACTCCCCATGTCTGTCCATTTATAAGCAAATTTCATGACTTCCTCTCTCCTAACAGCTGCATAGTATTCCATTGTGTAGATGTACCAAAGTTTCTTTAACTTCTCTTAGAATCTGCTCATTTCTACACAGAATAGTTACTCACCCCCCCCACCCCACACTAAAAAGCAATTTTTATAAGGTCAAGCTTTTGCTTTAAAATTCATATTGTCATTTGTACTGTCTGGTATCAATCAAGGCTCAAAAAGTTCTTTGGGGGGGCTGGAGCAATAATACAGCAGGTAGGGCATTTGCCTTGCACACGACCAACCCAGGTTCAATTCCCAGCATCTCATATGGTCCCCTGAGCACCACCAGGAATAATTCCTGAGTGCAAAGCCAGAAGTAACCCCTGTGCATCACCAGGTGTGACCCCCCAAAAAAATTCAGTTAAAATATAAAGTTCTTTTGGTCAAAGGACACATAGTACATATATGTAGCTTTGTGGGTCATGCAACACTTAGTCACATCTACTCAGCTCAGTTACAAACAGGAGATAAACACCAAAGTCGAAAGTCCAGTCTCACTGAAATGTTCCCCCTATAGCTACAGCAATAGTAAAGCTGTCCCATCCTCCTCCCCTAAATCAGCTCTTCTTCCTCTCATTCACTTCCCAGCATTGCTTCCGGATTTTGTCTCAAAGAGCAGATTAGGGTCCTGGGATTCCATTCTACCTCTCCACATCCTTACCCATCTCCAGTCCCTACAGAGACTGTTCCCTTGAACCTAATTAATGTACATCATCAGCAAGGCTCACTATGTCTTCGAATTCTCCGAATTTCCTACGATGGGAACCTGGGCCTTGGGTGGCCTCACATCCATCTGTCCACCACTCATTCATCTAAAGTACCTTAAAGAAGTGCATTATCATAGTGATGGGGTGTTTTGATTTTCCTCTAGTCTTTGGAAACTATCAAAGCATTTGCTGTGAATCAAAAGAGTTTTGTGAGCAATGAGAGTGTTAACGGGAGAAACAGCTCTGCAGAGTAAACAGAGCAGCATGCAATGCCCTCTAGCTCTGCACTTAACAGTGAACCTATGACAGAAATCATCAATTCCGACGAGAGAATGCTAACCTAGCTTCCATGCAGTCTCTTGCCTGGAGAGGATGAGTAACTTGGGTCCAGTGAGCACAGGCTTCTAGTTTTCCTGAGTCATCCTGATGGGAAATTTTTTTATCTTTTACAAAGAATCCTAAAAGCACTCATTTAATGGGGCTGGAGTGATAGCACAGCGAGCAGGGTGTTGGGCTTGCATGCAGTCGACCCAGGTTCGATTCCCAGGTTCGATTCCCAGCATCCCATATGGTCCCCTGAACACCGCCAGGAGTTATTCCTGAGTGCAGAGCCAGGAGTAACCTCTGAGCATCACCGGGTGCGACCCAAAAAGAAAACAAACAAACAAAACATGGATTTAAAGGGACCAGAGCTGCAATCTGGCAGGCAAGGCCTTACATGCAGCCGACCTGGGTTCCATCACATCATCTGATTCCCCCAGCTTCCACTAGGAGTAATTCTTTAGTTCAGATCCAGGAGTAAGTCCTGAGCACAGTTGAGTATGGCCCAAGAAACAAACCAAAAACAACAACAAAACCACCATTCAAAGCTAAGTCAGGAAATTCCTCTGAAATTTCAGGGCAGGAGTAAAGAGAAAGTTCTCTTAAGCTCTGCCTCAGTCAAAATACTTAAGCACAAATTCCCTCCATTAACCCCCAACCAAGGAACACACTTCAATTGTTCTCGACACCTATCAATCCAATAGAGAGGAGCCAGGTGCAACGAGGAGAACCTGTCTCAGGAGGATTTCCTGGGTCATCTTTCATCGAGCAAAGCCCATCTGGTTCCAGATTGAACAGAACAAGACCTTTGTGATCAGGCAGACGTGGCGCAGGCAAAGTCATCGAAATCAGATTCCCAAGACCCCAGTGGAGGGATCCGTGTGAACCTGCGCCGAGCTGGTCTGCAGAACAACTGAAAGTTTTGTTATCGATATTTTTAGCTGCCTTTGTGTTCCTTGCATTTGGCTGGATATGCTGAGATTGGTAAGAGAAGATCAAAGACTCATCTTCCCTTCAAAGAGTCCCATTTGTGAGGAAATAAAAACCTTCTGGCAGCCAAAGGCTTGCATTTGTGTTCTGTTCAGCTCTCTGCTGCAGCTTTTCTTTCCCCCATGAATTGCAGAGACGCAGCACTGGGAAGTCATAGTCTACTAAATTAGGGTTTAAGCATAACACACCCCAAACTGATAAACTGAGCCTTCTGAATCTCTCCATAATTTTACTTTTTCACTTCAAAACTACCAAAAAGAAAAAAACAGAAAAGCCATGTACTTATCACAAAACTCAATAAACATCTCTGCTGTATTGGAGGGCAAAAAGTTTAACGTGATGCTGTAGTTTTCTAGGTCCTCCCGTCTCCTTCTACTCACTCTCCAGGGAAGTCAATATTCTAAATCTGATTCACTTCTGACAGGGCTCAAGGGGCCATATCAGGTGCTAGATTAGCCCCAGGTTAGCTGTGTGCAAGACACGTTTCCTATATGCTCTACTATATTACTCTGGCCCCACAGTTTATCCTTTTTTAAATCTTTTTTAAAAATTAAGTTATTTTAGGCACTATGCTTTAAATACTGCTCACGGTAGGGTTTCACGCATAGAACATTCCAGAACCACAGTGCCTCCATCATTGCCCAGAGTACTCCAATTTATACTTCCCCCAACAATGTATTTACTAAAACCATCATTCGCACACTGTCATTGTCATCCCATTGATCATCGATTTGCTCAAGCAGGACCAGTAATGTCTCCATTTGTCCTAGCCCTGAGATTTTAGCAGCCTCTCTTTACTCATCCTTCCCAACAGTGCCGCATTAGAGGCTCTTTCAGGGTCAAGGGAATGAGACCCATCATTGTTACTGTATTTGGCATATGAATATGCCACAGGGAGCTTGCCAGGCTCTCCCCCGTGTGGGCAGTAAACTCTCAGTAGCCTGCCAGGTTCTCCAAGAGGGAGAACTAGGCTATCAGATGTCATGCAGCCACATGCCGCAACTATCTATCTATCTATCTATCTATCTATCTATCTATCTATCTATCTATCTATCTAAACAAATAAAAAAGGTTGCTGGGTCCCAGTAGGCCCAGAGTGGGCACTGCCAGAGCACACCCCAGTACCTATGGGGCTCCTGCTACAAACACTGAGACCTTCCAGCACTGCCATACGGGGCGATTAAATGGACGCTTCTGTACCCCACGGAGCCATCCCACGCAGGACAGCAGGCCTGGGAGAGGTGAGGTTCCCTCTCATGGTCAGGGAGGCCTGGCTGAGTCCTGGCAGCAACACTGCTCCAGGCTGGCACCACAGGGCTTCCGCAGCCTTCAGGTTCATGGCCGGCCTGACTGCAGTCCAGCTGGGCTACCTCAGTCCTGGGCCCGGGTAGGGGCACCTGCCAGAGGCCCCACCAACAGCGCTGGACTGGACACTCTGCAGCCATATGCATGGGTCTCAGTCTTGCTCTGGGGATCCATGTGGCAGGCCCTGTGGACACCGGCCTTGGGGTCTGGCCTGAATATTCCAGAGAATTATGTACAAGAATTAAAAGGTGTGAGGACGCTTGGTCAATCAGATTCGCGTGCTGACTTGGCTCTGCCCCTCTGGCACTTGGCCCATCTTGCTAATTCACTCGAGAGCATGCTTTCAAGATTGCTCCATATTCATGTGGTAAGATGAGTCTGACTCTTACACAGACTATAGGATGGTGAGACTGCTGTGTTCCAAGTGTCCTTAACTAGGAACCCTAATGATTCTCAGCTGATTTATTCCCTAGTTTCCAATTTTACAAAAAAAAATCCATGGGGTCAGAGATAGAGGATGCAGGTTAAGACATTTGCCTCACATGCACTTGACCCCACTTCAATGCCAGCCCCACACATGGGAGCACAGAGCCAGGAGTAAGACCTGAGCACAGCCAGACAGGGTCCAATGCCCCTCCCACGCCTTCATGAATGTTCTTATTCTTGGATAATTTCATATACTATACATATATAACGGTATATGAAATACCATACATATAAAATGGACTGGAGTGATAGCACAGTGGGTAGGGTGTTTGCCTTGCACGCGGCTGACCCGGGTTTGATTCCTCCGTCCCTCTCGGAGAGCCTGGCAAGTTACTGAGAGTATCCTGCCCACACGGTAGAGCCTGGCAAGCTACCTGTGGCGTATTCGATATGCCAAAAACAGTAACAACAAGTCTCACAATGGAGATGTTACTGGTGCCTGCTTGAGCAAATCAATGAACAATGGGACGACAGTGCTACAGTGCTACATATATAATGGTTTTTCCATGTTCATTTTCCAGTCTCTTACTTTTGGTATAGTCATGATAAACAGAAAAAAAAGAGAGGTTTTAATGAGAAATGTTCAACCTACCTTCATCCTAAGATTCCTATGTGGATCCATAAGGAACATCCTACTGGGCCCTCAAACTCTTGTTCTGAGTTAAGAAAACTTACATTTCCTCAGCTCGAGTGCCATCTGTGCCGACGGCCAAAAGACTCCGCATTTCTCTGGAGACTTCAGTTATTTGCTGTCCTGTTGGTATTCCAGAGCCCAGGGGGGACATAGCACAACCGCAGGAGAGAAACTCCAGTTTCCAGAATCTGGCTCATTTCAAGAAGCAATTCGTGTTTACCCCTGGGGCATCTTCCAACTGTGGTTCTAAATGGTTGGTTCTGGAATCCCCTATCATGGAAACACTTGCCATTGGGTTTTCCTGTCCCAGCAGGCCCTTGGCCCCTTCTGAAAAGGAGGGAAGAATAGCACAGTCTAGACTGGAGGGATGCAGCCAATGTTGAATAATTACAGTAACTATTTTTTAAGTGAGGGATTTGGAGTTTATTTTTATAATGCGGTTTCAAAATTGAGTAAAAGGGGTGCACATTGTGGAGTGACCTTCCAAACCAGGATGGCATAACTCACCGCTCCTGGACACTTGCATTTGGGGCATTTTTAAAATTTCTCCCAATCAGGCCGTGTGTTATGTGTTTCTCTTCCATCCCCAAGTCCACTCAGGAGCCAGGTCAAGACACAGGATAAGGATCTGGACTGGAAGGATCTCAGCGTGGCCCCTCCTTGCAGCCTGGAGGTCTTGTATCCCTGGGGATGAGAAATGGAGAGTCGCCCTCCAAGCCACTCAACAAACCAACACTTTCAGCTGTATTTGCAACAACCAAGACCTCCCTGGACTCCCAGGGTCCCCACTGTTTCTGCTTTTGTTTTCGCTTCCCAGGGTCCTTTAAAAGAGTGTCAGGGTACACACGCCCCTTTTCCACTAGGTGCTTCCCTGTGGGGACACAGTTTGGACAGCAAAGATGCGAGAATAGGAAAGAGCGTGTTTGCGGGGTGCATTCGGGATGGCTGGGTCTCACAGGCTCCTCAGCTTTGTAGGGTAGAAGTAAGACCCGACATGGCACCGGCTAGTGAGCATGAGCCCCTTTCCCAACCCTGCCACCCTCAGCACTTGGCCATCCATTGCCCCAGTGAAGACCATTTCCCAGGTTCTTGTCTCTGCCAACCCACCCTCTTCACCCATGCCAACAGTCGGAACCTATCTTGTTTCCACCATGCCAGTCTTTTTGTGGACTCCACCTTGTCTACCCATAACGTGTCTATCAAGGAAGTTACTAGTTTCTCAACTCAACACTTATTTATCATTTCCTTTATGCAAACGGTTTAGTTCTCCCCAGTGCCAGGAGTCTTGAAAGATCTAGAAAGGGGTGGGACCTGTGGAGAGACAGAGGTCAGTGGGCACCTAGATTGCCAAATAGGGAAGGGTTATACAATTCTATTCACTGGCCAAACCCAGGGGTCTTTCCTGGTTGTCCCTGCAGCAAGGAAGGGAAAGGCCAGGAGGGGGGGAAGATGTTCCTGGGAATAAAGCAAGCTCCCGATGCAGAGGCCCAGAGACAAGAAGAGAGCAGACAGTGCAAAAAAATAAATAAATAACTCCCAAAGTGCAACTTTGGTAAGAAGGAAAACATGAAAGTCACATGTCACTGCTGTAGTGCTGTGTGACCTCCAGTTCCTAAACAACAGAGAAACGAGAGGGGTTGACCTAATCCCTTCCCAAATAGAATCAGCTGAAACAAATACACCGTGGGGCTAGTGTTATCACCTGTGGCGATGTGGAAACAAGGGCAGGAAACTTGTTTAACTCCAATGGTCAGGCCCTCCTGCCTGTTTCCTACTGATTCAGAGGGTGATATCAAATCAAGCCGCTATTTTACAGGGTGTGACAGCGGTGGCTCCAGATTAGAAGGGAAAAGAAGGGAATCAGCAGTCCATCTCCATGAGTGCTTAGGTTTCAGCCTGAAAGGGCCTCAAGGCCTAAGAATGTATGATTGGACGTGCTGACTCAGCTCCCAGCAGGCTGTCCCTTGCACTAGTTGAGAGTAGTGCCAGTTTATAAAATGACACCACCAGGGCCACTGGTTAGCAGAAAGGGGGGGATGGATGGCAGGTTTGGGTCACACACAGAGGAGCCGGGACCATAGTAGAGTGGGTAAGGCTCTTGTCTTGCACACTGCCCACCCAGGTTCAATCCCATACGACCTCCCAAGCATTGCCAGGAGTGATTTCTGAGTGCAGAGCCAGGAGTAAACCCTAAGCATCAAAGGGGGGGAGGGGTGTGTGTGTGTGTGTGTGTGTCTGTGTGTCTGTGTGTGTCTGTGTGTGTCTGTGTGTCTGTGTGCCTGTGTGCCTGTGTGTCTGTGTGTCTGTGTGTGTCCCATACGACCTCCCAAGCACTGCCAGGAGTGATTTCTGAGTGCAGAGCCAGGAGTAAACCCTAAGCATCAAAGAGGGTGTGTGTGTGTGTGTGTGTGTGTGTGTGTGTGTGTGTGTGTGTGTGTGTGTATGTGTGTGTGTGTGTGTCTGTGTATGTCTGTGTGTGTGTCTGTGTGTGTCCCATACGACCTCCCAAGCACTGCCAGGAGTGATTTCTGAGTGCAGAGCCAAGAGTAAACCCTAAGCATCAAAGAGGGTGTGTGTGTGTGTGTGTGTGTGTGTGTGTGTGTTGGGGGGACAAACACAGGACAGAAACAGAGAAGACTTTAAGGAGAACCAAAGGTTTATGCCTGCCATCATTCAACTCCTGGTTATTGGACCCACCTGTGGGAGGAACTGTCCGAGATGGAGAGGACGAAAAGGAGGCCAAGAGCAAAAGGAAAGAGATAATTCAATTAATTTTTCTGGGTTTTTTTTTTTTGAGTTGTTGTCTTTGTCTCAGACCGAAAAAATAAGTCTTTGCTTTTGTTTTGTTTCGTCAGGATTTATTTTCAATGGCCAAGAAATAAATCCTCACTGCTCACCCCATACTAGTTAATACATTATAATTTACTTGGTAGACTTCCTACTTGGAATCAGCAGTTAAACTTAAAATATACCTAGAACAGATGCTGCCCTCTCGTGGACTAGAATGGTGTTGTGAATTCATTAAGTACATTTTAAGTTAAATACATACATATCCATTTGCTTA
Organism: Sorex araneus; assembly: GCF_027595985.1. Taxonomy (NCBI): domain Eukaryota; kingdom Metazoa; phylum Chordata; class Mammalia; order Eulipotyphla; family Soricidae; genus Sorex; species Sorex araneus. Next base: position 272,861,668 of record NC_073302.1, on the reverse strand, counting down.
TTCAACTGCACCTATAATTTAATCATTATTATCAGGCTAGAAACAATTATTTTTATACAAACAATTTAGGTTTTCTTTCTATAAATAAAAATGTTTCCAATTTACTAAATAAATTTTTTCATTAACACTTTTACAAATCATTAGAACTATTTTGTGAAATATTGAGTCATCTTCATATTACATATTTTTAAGGCTAAAAAAAATATTAGTGAGAATTGTTAGACTTAGCAAGCACAAACTCTGCATACTATGAACTGGTCCCTTAAAGGAAGGGTAAGTGGTATTTAGTTTCAACTGATGGGTCTCCATGATAAATGTCTTAACTAGGGAAGACCTCTCAGCGGTGGCTCACTTGATTTTATTTTTTTTTGGTTTCTGATATGTGATTGTTTATTGAACTATCACCACAATGGACAATTTAGTGACAGAATTCCAAGGTGCCTCCAATATTGCTCCCTCTGACTATACAGTTATGTACTTGCGCACACACACACACACACAGACACACACACACACACACTCACACACTCACACGTGCGTGAGTAAATTTCTCCCTACCTGTAAAATGGAGCAGTACCCCAGTGATTAGATAACTAGCCTGCTGGTCTTTGAACTAATCAAAAGAGAAGTTATCCAGGTGGGCCAATCCTAAATCACAACTGTCCTGAAAGAGGAATTGGGGCATAAAAGGTAAGCTACCATACAAAAATTAACACCTTTTGGAGCCGAGGTCAAATCCACGCTGGCAGGCAGCAGAGCCGGCACCTTAGTTCTCCAATGGCAGGGAAGTGAAATTAGTCCACGAGGTGATTGACAATAGGAGAAAAAAAAAATTCCAGAAAGCATGGTAGTCCACAGGAACCTTGGTTTTAGCTTTGAAAAATCTTGATCAGAGGACCCAACTTTTGACCAATATAAATGGTGGTATTATTAAATCTGTGTAATGCTAAGCCACTGCATTTTATCCCCAGCAGCCAAAGACCTCTGGAACCCAGTCACAGCCATGCTCAAGGCCCCTCTCCACACGTTTAGTCCAGCTTCACACATGAAGGAACTGACAGAAGAACCCAGGTGTGAGGGATCCAGGGCTGAGATCTCCAAGCCTTCTCGAATTGGGACTGGGCCTTTTCCGCCCAGACCCCCCATTTTTCAGTAGCTAGGTGATCACACCCACAAACTGCCCTAGGTGCCCGTGTAATCCCATCAACAGCCAAGATCCAGAAACTATAAAACAAAACTCCCAGAAGTGCATGGCCTTGGCCTCGGCCTCTTATTGCCTAGTTCTCCCTCTCGGAGAATCTGGCAAGCTACCAAAAGTATCCTGCCCGCACAGCAGAGCCTGGCAAGCTCACCATGGTGTATTTGATATGCCAAAAACAATAACAATGATGGGTTTCATTCCCCTTACTTTGAAAGAGCCTCCAATGTGGCACGGCTGGGAAGAACGAGTAAAGAGAGGCTGCTAAAATCTCAGGGCTAGGAAAAATGGAGATGTTACTGGTGCCTCCTCGAGCAAATCGATGATAGACGGGATTACAGTGATACAGTGATTATTAAATCTGTGTAATTCTAAGCCACTGCATTTATCACAATCTGTTATGCAGTCAATGAGAGTTCTTACTGCTAATACACCATAGTTTAATTATATTGTACAATTTATCACTGTACAAATACAGCAAAACCTCATCCTCTTCCTGAAAAAATGTCAGCATTTTCCACTGACTTTAGATAGTGAGTGTTCAGTACTACTTCAGGGTGCTTATTGCCACATGTTCTAAGTTCTTGATAATTGTAACCTTGTTATTACAACAGTCTAGGAGTCCTGCATATAATAAGTTTTATTATAAAGCAAAAAATATGACATGAAAAATCCGGGGGGATGGTTGCACTTCTGTCTGTTGTACCTGGAAGTAAGAAATAGTATATTGTAAGGAACATTGCTCTAATCAGCATTTTTTAATTTTTAAATTTTATTTTCATAAGGTTGTTCACATTGATTACTTGATTAATTGATTAATTAATTAATTCAATATTTAACACCAATCCCACCACCATTACACCTTCCCCCCACCCATTATTTCAAATTTTCCCACCACCATTCAAGTCTGCCAGCCACGGGAAGATTCTAGATAATTTATTTTCTATTGCTTATTACAAATATCACGAGAGGTTGCACAGCTGCAAAAGTGGCCATATGCTCCTGGAATTCTAAATATGTAAATGATTGGGGTCCAGAGACATCTTTGTAGGGAGCTAATCCATCTTGAGATTCATTTGTGAGTCTCTGGATCAAGGCCAATGACATACTTAAATATGACTTGGAGGCAGTTTGTGGGCGTGACAGCCAGAACCCCGAAGGGGCAAGGAGATGGGAAGGAATGAACCATCTCAGCTGCCATGTGGCCTGGCATCTTCAGACCCTGTTCCCGCATACCTGGGTTTTCCTTCTGAAAGTTTGTGGCCTCTGGGGGTTCATCTGGAGGGGGCGGAGCTGGGACACCTGCTCATCTGAGGTGCACTGGTGAAACCAGCTCGGCACGAGGTCCAGAGAGATCTCTGGTGAGCTGTTGTCTTCCAGGATTCACCACTGAGTCTTTCTGTTTGTATTTTTGGGGGTCACGCCTGGAGATGCACAGGGCTTGCTCCTGCCTCTGCCCCAGGAGAACTATTCCTGACAATGTGGAAAATTTTTCCTGACAATGCTCAGGAGTAATCCAAGAAGATGCTGGGGAATCAAACCTGGGTCGGCCGCGAGCAAGGCAAGCACCCTACCTGCTGTACTATCATCACTGTCACTGTCACTGTCATCCCATTGCTCATCGATTTGCTCGAGTGGGCACCAGTAACGTCTCCATTGTGAGACTCATTGTTACTGTTTTTGGCATATCGAATACACGACGGGTAGCTTGCCAGGCTCTGCCGTGAGGGCGAGATACTCTCAGTAGTTTGCCGGGCTCTCCGAGAGGGGTGCAGGAATAAAACCCAGGTCGACCGAGTGCAAGGCAAATGCCCTACCTGCTGCCCTATCACTCCAGCCCCTGTATTCTCATACTGGCCTCTAATCAGCAAAGTTTGATATAACTCTCATTCTCAAAGACAAAGGTAGGCATTTTATAATCTCATAGTTGTTGTATTAGTTTTGCAGAGAAAAAAAAAACAGAAGATGCAACCTTTATAGTATTAAAACCAAGGAACATTTAAAATATGTAATTGATGAGATACCTGAAAACACAAAATGTGAATTCATTAATAAGTCCCGTGAATATTATGTTAAAAATGAGGAAACCAATGAAATGATTGAAACCATTAGTGGCTATTGCTAGTTGTAGTGGCCACTCCAAGTGGTACCAGACCACTAGCAGTAGAGCTTCTTGAACCAAGTGCTTGCAAGGCACATGCTCTATCCCTAAGCCCCATTACAACTTAGTACTATTTCTTAACTGTCCTGCAACTATCAACAGATTTGGATATATTGCTAAACCTTTCTTTAGCAGTGCATCAAGTAGCCAAGGGTAAGAAAAAGAGTAACAGTAAGAAAAAGTTCTTCTGACATATATAGTTGTTTCTCATGACTTTTGATGCTATACTGACATGTAAAAAGTCATTTTTTATAGATACAATATTTTTCTCTTGCACATTTAGAATCAAATTTACTCATCCTTAGATTTTTGTGATACCACTTCACACCTTCATTGAACCTTTAGAGTTAGGTAGGGGTGGTGAGACTGTTTTGTGAGAACATTGTGTGTCATTTAGACCCTCCCTCTAGTTAGGTTTCAGTCTCTTTACAGAGGTGGAAAGGTACTCTTGGTAAATTTCATCAGGCCAGGTCATGTTTGAAAGAATTATGGCTGATAGAGCAGTGGATCCCATCATAAGTTAGTGCCAAACTGTTCAAATTACTCTAAGCTGTTGATGAATGCCAGTGTTCTAGAGTGTGTCACATTTTGGCATCTTAAGGAATTCTTCTGATTGCCGGAATGTATGAAAGCCAGGATACAGCCTTCTCTTAGGGTAACATCTTACTGGATCACATCAAAGTATTGGGGCTGTCATGGAAGACAGCAGTGCAAAAAAACTTCATATCTGATGCCTCCTTCCTCTTACTCATTAATACAACAAAATATCTGGGTAGCAAAACAGATCAAACTTGTGATTTTTCCACATTAGTGATGAAAGTGAAATTATGGAGAATGTGTAATGTGGTCAGTAGCTCCACAACTTCATCTTATTGTGTTCCGTCAGGTCACAAGCTTACGTCTGTCCTTACATCTGCTTTCTGGAGACTTGTAGCTCTCTCTTGATGGAAGCATATTAGCTGGATAGGACAAGTTCAAAGGGCAGTTGATCTGCCTGCACACTTGTCTGCCACATCAAATATTTGGGGGTTTTGGGTTACCTTTTGTTTAAAATTGATCTTTCTTGGGGGGGAGGGTGTCAAACAGCCCCCTGTGGACCCCAGGACATTGCAAGGGCAGAGGTGAAAATCATGTAAATAAGAAACAGTACAACACTGGAGGTCAACCAGATGGACAGGAAGGAAATAAGGTCTGAAGGGGGACAGGGTTGGAAAGTTACCACTGGGTTACAGGGACGGAGCACCTCTGACACTTTGATGGTGGTGTCAAACACTACTAAAACTATATTACTTCCAATATATTAAACTAATAAAGATGTCCTTATCTCTTTCTTTTGCCATAGGTGATGCTATGGCTTTACTGGAGGGCTCTGCTGCTGCTGTTGGTGCCTCAGTTTCTCTGAAGAGAGTGAAGGAGCTTCAGCTGAGTCCTCAGCAAGGAGGCACAGAGTCTCAAGGAGACCAGGTTCAGGACACAGCTCTTGAGGTCACAGCTGTTTATCAGGGGTCTACAGGCTGTCAGGACACTGCAAGGTGCAGGCACGAAGCTTGTGTGTGTGGAAGGGGGATGCTGGTGAAACACTCTCTGTTGCACTCAGCTCTCCTGGACACAGGCCCGGGTCTCTGCGTCCTCTTGTTCCTGCTGAGGGCTGAGGGCCAGGTCAGCTGCCTCTACAGACCCCTCAGCATCCCTCATCGCACAAATCTCTCTGGCACGTCAGGATGTTGGGTAGATGAGCACTTCCTGTCTCCAAGCCTGCCCATTGTGGCTTCCAGCCAGGGCAGGAAGAAGCCTCTTGAGTCACATATTTCCTCATGTCTCTCTCTCTTCTCCATCCCCATATTTTTAAAATCTGGTTGATTTTTGTCCTTGTTGAATTGACTCTGTGTGTGTGTGTGTGTTTGTATTTGTAAACTAGTTTTTATTGAAATTTATTTAGAAAGATGTGAGGGGAGAGAAAGAAGGGAAGTGTGTTTCAGAGATCATGGGCAGCAAAGGAACTTGGAGACACATGTTCAAGGGAGAACAGGGGCTTGAAGAGTAAGCTAAATCTACATCTAGTTTTACAGAATACTGTTTCCTTGATAGTTTTTTCTTTCATTTCACACATTGATAGTTATAGATTGTTAGAGAAACCGTATTCCAGAACAAAAAATTCTTAGAAGATAGAGCTCTAATCTATTGCATTAATATTGATTCATAGCTTTTTTTTTGGCATATCCAATACGCACGGGTAGCTTGCCAGGCTCTGCCGAGAGGGCTCAATACTCTCGGTTGCTTGCCGGGCTCTCCGAGAGGGGCAGAGGAATCGAACTCAGGTCGGCAGTGTGAAAGGCGAACACCCAACCGTTGTGCTATCACTCCAGATATGCCAAAAACAGTAACAATAAGGCTCTCAATGAGAGACGTTACTGGTGCCTGCTCGGACAAATCGATGAGCAATGGGATGACAGTGACAGTGACAGTGACATAGCTTTTTTGGGTAAGAAACCAACAGAAATGAATAAAAATTGTCTTCTGATGAAAGTATTTTCATCCCCTTCTCAAAAACTCTCATCACAATGGCTGAATCTCCAGCTTCAGTAAAATTGGGGGAGACAGCTAGAACGCAGATTCCCAGACTAGACAGGAGAAACCTGCCAGGAACCCCAATCAAGCTTTGCCCCTGATCCTGTTCCTGTAGCCTGGCCCAGCGCCTCCCAGCCATCCAGCAGCTGGACCCACCCCTCCTCTAGGGAAACATAATAAAAACCTGCTCTCCCTAGCACTGACCTCCCCGTGTCATCAGTTACCTCCATAAATTTAAACCTCACAAACATCATTTTGGAAAGCCTGTGCGAGGATTAAATTAGTAGAAACTTCTCAAGAATTTGGCAGCGACTGGCACATATGAAGAACATTACGAGCGGACTGCTATTAATAGCTTCCCATTGAACTTGGGATCACATTCAAAGTCCCGCTTGCTCGAGGCTCCACAGGATCATGTCAGGATCACATCCCTGCCTCTCCGTCCAACTCAGCTAGCCCTTTTCCCTCCGGTCAGGGCTGGCCCCACCAACTGCAAGACAATGCGGGAGCCTTTGGGAGGGCCAGATGGGTTTCGTGCTGCGCTGTGCCCACCCTGGAATTTTTTCAATGTGGATTGTGCATTTGCACTTTCTACAGAGCCTCCCGAATCATGGTATCAGTTTAGCCACTAAGACACTAAGGTCCAGCCATTTGTACATTCCAGACACTTCCCCATCTCTGCAAGAAGCAAGCTTTCCCTTTCATTTCATGGGATCAGCTTTCATCCATCCCGACATCAGAGGCCTTCCTGGAGTGTCCTTGGTTCATTCTACACTTGGAAGATCGATCACAAAGTCAGCATGTTAAACTCGCTAAGATTGGATGCTATATTTCATCTCATCCAAAAGGCTGAGAAGTGATAACATGTTAATAGACGGCATGAGATAAAGGTCAAGAGATGTAGAAAGTATGCTAAAATTCATATTCTTGTTCATATTCTTATGTAAAAAGCACTTTCAGAGATTTGAAACTGAAATAAGGGGATAAAGGTTTTTCCTTTGAATTTTGCAATGAATGAAGCTATTAGTATAATTTCTATTTATTACTTATTGGAAGCCATAGTCCAAAAAAGGAAAAAGAAGATGAAAGAATGAGGGAAATCAGTCCTGCCAATAACCATGTAATTGCCCTTGGGAGCAGAATCTTCCCCAGGGAAGATCCTAATGACCATAACCTTGGAAGACACCTTGAGTTCCGAGGACGCAGCTAGGGTTTGAGTCCAACCCAACTGCGCCAACCTAGGTTTTATCCCCAGCATCCCATATGGTCTCTCGAGCACTGCCAGGAGTAATTCTTCAGTGCAGAGCCAGGACCCTTAGCATTGGCGGGTGTGACCAAAAAAAAAAAATTTTAGGGCTAAAAATCATGAAAACTTCAAAGTCATTGAAGTCCCCAGTTCTGCACATTTTGCCTTTCTACCTTTCTGACCACATTATTTTTTCTTTCTTATTCCTTCTGATATGCCCAATGGTCACTGTTACAGACACCATTCAGGGAATACTGTGAAAAGTACCACTTGACCTCATTTGCCCAGATGGCCCTCAGCCCTCCGTCATTGCAATTTTCCCCTTGCTCTTCTTTTCTTAAATCTGCTTTCTTTGTTTCTTTTTTTTCCCATAGCACTGTAGCACTGTCATCCTGTTGTTCATCGATTTGCGCTAGCGGGTACCAGTAACGTCTCCATTATGAGATTTGTTGTTACTGTTTTTGGCATATCAAATACGCCACACGTAGCTTTCCAGGCTCTGCTGTGCAAGCGGGATACTCTCAGTAGCTTGCCGGGCTCTCCGAGAGGGATGGGGGAATTGAACCTGGGCGGCCACGTGCAAGGCAAACACCTACTGACTGGTGCTATCACTCCAGTCCATTTTTTTCCCTCATAGTTCTAAAAATTAAACATATCACTTACATGAATCACTTATATTCTCTCTCCATAGCTGGAATGTTTATTTCAAGGACTAGATGTGCTTTGTTAAGTGTACTGTTTGCATGGAAAATAAGTTGCATCTAAGTTTGTCAGAACATCAGATCATTTTTAAAAAATGCACTAACTTAACACCACGTGCTCATGTGAAGAGAGCGTAGCAGTGGGAAAAACATACGAGGCTGGATAAACCTGGATGTCAGAGTGGTCCTGGCTACTTGCTGGTTAAATGTCTGCATAGGGTGAGTGTCATTTTGTTAAGAGTGATGACAGTAGGTAACTGATAGGGTTAAGTCAGAGATCTACATGTTCTTGTCACCGAAGTGCTCCAAAGATTTTACTTTCCCTTTGATTCCTTCCTCCCCCGGCTCACATCGAACATGTAAGTTCAATGCCAGTCTTTTGATTTTAAATTCACAGAAAGAAAGGCACACTAGTTATAAATAGAAGTCTCTAACGGCCTTAGGGTAGAACTCAACTTTAAAATTTAACATTGACATCTTTGCCTAATCTTTCCACAGTACCTTTCAGGTGAGAAAGTTTCCCAACAAGTGTCAAATGTAGACTAAGGATAGTGTTCTGTGATTTGACTGAAGCTGAGAAAGGAATTCAACCCCTTTAAAATATTAAAATTTCCATCAATGGTATTCATTCCGGAATGAACTTGGAGGCAAGAGACTTGGTGACTTCTCGTGGCCTTTTCCACGTGGCACCGAGACCTCACTACCAATGGAAAATTTGCGTTTCTTAGGAGTATTCTAGAGAAAGAAATAACTTTTAGAAACTGAATATTTTGTTCACCCACTTTAGAATATAAGAAGTCCTACATAAGAACACAGCAAAATGAACCTCCTTTGTTGCTGTGGTGAAACACACATGTGGCATTCATACTGCTTGCGTTGCACGGATGCATGACCTGGGATTGCTGAAATAGTCTTTATTTCTGAACATTCCAAAACAGCAGTGTACACAGTAACAAATATTAAGTCATATCCCATAAGAAAGCATTCGTTAGTGCAAATGGGTTTTGTAAAAGGTCTATCAAAAAGATTTATTTGCTTTAAAATGCATTCATTTTCAGAAGCATCGTTAATAAAACATTACAGTTTTATCCTCTGTAATAAAGTATTGAAAACCAATGGTGGTACACAGCAATCATCGCAGGTACTGAGTTCAATGAGCCTGTGATGCCACTGTAAGTATGAAACCCAGGTAGGACAATAAATTAACAATGAAAATGACAAGACTTAAAAACTGCTGTCTGGCTATCTCCTGGCAATGCTTCAGATTATGTTGTGCTCTTTCAACATAACGTTATGTCTCTCAAGTTGGAATGGTTGAATTTTTGTTGATCTATCGCTAGAGCTAAAAAAATAGTACCTTACCACAAAAATATTTTTATGGCACAAAATTTAAGTTGTTTCATCATGGTTCACATAGGTGTAAAATGAAATAGGCACAAAAAATAAAAATTCCTGTAAACTATAAAAAAGTAAATTTCAAAGCATGTGTCATAGAACCTAGCTGTAGATATGGAAAGTATTAAAACACAGAACATGGAATGAAAAAAAATGTTTAGAACATGTAAGTACAGTGAACAGGTTCCTTAAAAAAAATCATATAGCAAAGAAAGAATTATTGATACATCTTGATTCTCTCAAAAAAAAAAAAGTATTCCAGGTACGTAGCAGTTCTACAAAAACTTCCTAGATCTAAGTGTCACAATACTGCAATTGTGGGTTTGGAGAATGCTGCAGTATCTCAGGCAAATATTTAAGTGCAATAATTAGTCTCTGGTGATTGGTCCGTGGATAAAACGATGCAGTAATGTTAAAATGCAAAAGGGAAAGAATATCCCCGACACCCTCTGTTACCCAGCCCGCTAGGTAACACCACCCTCATTTCCACACTTCCTTTCTGCACTCCAAGGGCAGAATCAAACAGCATCAGTAGCAACCGTCTCTCCAATTTCCATCCCTCAGAGTGCTGAGCGAAGACAGAGGCTTTGGAGGCTGAAGGAAACTAGAGGGGATGAGAAAAGGAAACAGGTTATGAACAGGCTGCTGGGGCCTCACTGCCTCTGGCCGGCCCCACCCACTCTCCTCTCCCATGAGCACCTGCTGGGTCCCTCCCAGAGCACCCAGGGATCCTCTCAGCACATTCTGCTGAGAATCTCAGCAGCTGCTAGAAACTCAGTTCTCAGACAGCTGTCTGGACCATAGCTCTCAGGACACACGTCATTCCCAGGCAGGACGTATGTGCACATACAAGCAGACTTGCATCAGGAGTGAAAAGCAGTCAACAGTTGTTAATAAGCAAAGACTACTTTGAGAGAAAGAAAACAACCTAACTGAAAAATGACCCAAGGACACGAATGGGGCAACTTTACTGAGTGCAAAGGTGGCAAGTTCAACAGGAATCAGTTTTGCCCTGACAAGTAGTTGCCTGTCCTACCTGTAAAGAATGTTAAAAGAATGATGATTGCTGGTGTTTGCCTCTGGTTAGGGAAACAGACCCCCTATTATGTTCTGGCAAAGACAACTTTTGCAGGAGATTAACATGGAGACACGCATCCGAAAGATTAATGGACAATTCACAATAGCCCATACATAGTAAATATGCAACGCTATTCAGCCTTAAGTACAGCACAGCTCTGCATTATGAGGGGCAGGGGGCAGGGTAAGGTGGAATTTATTAAACAAACACACACCACAATAATTTTCCATCTGAGGAGAAGGGTTATAAGTTAGTCTTTCTTTACTTTGTGTTTCTCAGCAGCTTCTGAGAATGTATTTATTTTTTATCCGAACACCTGTTACTTCTAATCAGAAAATAAGACGGCACACGTAGCTACTTATACGTGTAGATGCAGAGAGAAGAAATTATCTCCTCCCACTTTCACACTTTTCCTGGGGCTCTCTTCAGCTCCTCCTTCATACCTTAATTTCTTCTGAGTTACCTGCACTTTTACTGTCTTCATTTTCTCCCTTTCCAAGCTCTCCTCAACACACAATTACAGACTTTTTAGTTTTTTAATAGCCATAAGCTACTCCAAGATAACTGACTTCTGATGAGTATATATTATGCTTAAAATGCTACCTGCTGGGGCCAGAGAGCTAGTAGAGGCAGGACACTTGCCTTGCCAACCCTGGCTGGGTCCCAAACTGGCATCACATGTGATCCCCAGAGCACCACCAGAGTGATCCCTGAGTGCAGAGCCAGGAGTAAGCCCTGAGCACGGGCACAGGTGGCCCCAAAACCAAAATACAAAAATAAATAAGATGTAGTACCTTGAAGGAATCTGGACTTTGGGCGGAAAACAAGTTACCTAAACTTAGTATTAAGACAATAAAGCCTCCAACTAAATGTCACAAGATGCTTTTTCTATAGAGTGAGTGGAACATGTACGTGTGTACATACACATTTTAAACAGTTTTTGCTCATTCTGCTGATTGCTATTGTTTTTAATGACAGACACCGAATGTCAAAATGTGCCTGCTGAAGAGGCGGACTAGGGGTTGGGAGGGAACATGGGCCACTGATGGCGGGAAATGAACACTGGTGGTGGGACGGTGCTAGAACACTGTACCCCAAACTCAACTACGAGTAACTATGTGAATCGCAGTCTAAGATTAAGGTCTGATATTTCTCATTTTAAAACTTTTAAAGAAAACTTAAAAAATCATTTCTAAGAGAAAAAAATAAAAAATATGACTGATTCAACCAATACTTACAAACCTATCCTGTGCTATGCATAGTTAGTTCTCCGTATGAGGGATATATATTAACTCCCCACCATACCCCCAAGGAGTTTACATCCTAATAAGGTAAATCAGACCATAAATTAATTAGCATCCAGCTAGCCAGCTACCCACCCATCTATCCACCAATGCGTCCATGATTCATCCAGCCACCCACTCATCCATACATCCATCCATCCACCAACACCCACCCAACATCCACCCACCCACCCATCCATCCATTTACCAACTCACCCAGCCATCCATTCGCCCATTCACTTACCCACACATCCACCCATCCTCCAATACCCATTCACCTATTCACCCATCCCTCTCTCCCTCTCACCCATCCAACCACCTCTTACTCACTCATTTATCCATCCACCCATCCCACCCTCCCATCAATCCACCTCTTCCTTCCTCCCATCATCCAACCCTCCATCCCTCCCTCCCATCATTCATATACCCAACCCATCTATCTCTTCCATCAATCCTCCCCTCCCTCCCTCCCTCCCTCCCTTCCTTCCTTCCTTCCTTCCTTCCTTCCTTCCTTCCTTCCTTCCTTCCTTCCTTCCTTCCTTCCTTCCTTCCTTCCTTCCATCATCCATATACCCACCCATCCATCCCTTTCATCAATCAACCCCAACCTTCCTTCCATTCATCCCTCCATCCCTCCCTCCCATCATTCATATGCCCACTCATCCATCCCTTCCAACAATCCACCCTTCTCTTCCTTCCTTCCATCCATCCATCCATCCCTCCCTCCCATCATATACCTACCCAGCCATCCCTTCCCTCCCTCCCTCCCTCCCATCATATACCTACCCAGCCATCCCTTCCATCAATCAACCCCTCCCCATCCATCCATCCATCCATCCATCCATCCTGTCAGATGGTGATTCATGAGATAGAGGAGATGGGAAAGGGGGAGCTGAAGGGAGCCCCACGTGTCGCAAGAGCTTCGGCTTTGGCCGGAGATATGATCCCAGTTAACCCAAGTGGAAGAGGGGGCAGGGAGGCAAATCCCTTGGGGGAAGGGAACCCTGAAAGCTTTGGAGGGGGTGCTTACCAGCTAACTTAAAGCCAAAACAGCGGACAATAACCCAGGAGTGACTGATGAGATCAGAGAGAAGGGGGTGCTGACCACACGAAGGATACCCATGGCCTCCCAGCGGAAGACCAGCTGCCAAGCTGCCTGTGCAGGGAAGGGGGACCTGGGTGCCGACGTTGGCCCGAGCCAAAAGAAAACTGAGGCCAGTGATGTTGGGAGAAGTGGGAGCCGAGGGGGATCTGCGGGGAGGGGCGGGGAGGGAGGGGGGCCTTCTCACCTTCTAACAGGCTGTGCAATTTTGCTGCGAGGCAGGTTACTTCCATTTATTGCCAAAGAGGGTCTGGGAAGCGAGCTGCGGGCCCCAATCCCGGAGGCCGCGGCTTTGCTGGGGGCCGGGATGCCCGAGGACGGGTAGAGCTGCAGGCCATTGGACGCGGGCAGGCTGCTGCTGCCCTGCACCGTGGGGCTCACGTAGGCCGTGGCTTTCAGGGGCTGCCGGGCCGACACCGGGAAGTGCCCGACGCTGTGGATCCGATGCTGGAGCTGCCCCGGGGATGGAACTAGAGGAGAAAGGGACATGAGAGAGAGAGAGAGACAGACAGAGACAGAGAGAGAGAGAATGTCAGACACGACATTTTCTGCTGAGCTAAAGACACAGAGGCCACCCTACCCACTCAATGGAGGAGGTGGTGGCAGACTCTGGACATCCGCTTCCGGCCAGCATTTGGCCCCAGGCAAATGCTCATCCTTGACTGGAATACCGTTGCGCACCTGCAATGTTTTTGGGGCACCTGACTTGACTTGGGAGCCACTTCCGGGAGCTGCCTCCTGTCTTTCTGCTCAAACCTGTCTTGAGGTAGCTGCTTGCTTGCTGGCCCTCCAGCCACTGGGCCCTCCTTACAGCCACGGTGAGCACGCCTTTATGGAAAACAGAAGTGGGGCCCACGATGAACAGGGAAGACGAGGGTGGCACAGGTGGGCCAGAGAGACTTGGTCTCAGAGGGCTGACGGGATGGTCTGACCAATCACTCTGGCCTCAAGCTGGACAATGGTGCCTGACACCCACTTGCCAAGTGCCAGTGAGGGTTATCTCCCCCATCACGGGGCAGCAAACTCAACAGGGGCCCTCTCTGGCTACAGAAGCTTCATCTCCCCTAAACGCCCAACCCCTGGCACAGAGCTTCCGGGCACACGGATAACCAAGGACAGAAACTTGGGAGCCTCACAGATCTTTCTTCCAGGGCGTCAAAGAGAATTCCATGCAGCTCCTGGAAAGAGGAACCGTGACTCTGCTTTCTGTTTACCAACAACCCAGGCCTTCAACTGGTGCATGGGACTCATCCCTGTTTACTTATTCATGGAAGCACAGCCCCTGGCTCCTGGCTGCATCGGACAGGCTCTAACCCATCACTGACATTATTCCACGGCTCCAATGAGCTCGCTCAGAGCATCTTTCAAGTTGCTTCCTGTATCACTTTACAAACTCACAGCACTTTTCAGTAGAAAACTGGCTATTCTCTGAAGTGTGCAGCTCATTCTACCTTGCATTTCCTGTATTTTTCTCAAATCATCTTTTTAATCTACCCTGAACTAATCACTAATAATTTCCTTGATAATTATCATACCTCTGGTACCGTCAAAGCAGCTATTTTCCCCATTCTACACTCATGCCACTGACTTTTGTAATCAGGTTCAGAATGGACTATCAACTTCAGTGAAATTTCATCAGGAAGTATTGGATCTGTTATCTGAATCTCCTTAACTAAAAGTAGCTCAGTTTCCCACCATCAGCAAACTTCATAGACTCTCTTTTCTGCCTTTCCACAACTTAAGTTAATTCCAGTATCAGCAGATCAAGGCCTACAATACAAACCTAGTGTGTGTGTGTGTGTGTGTGTGTGTGTGTGTGTGTGTGTGTGTATGTGTGTGTCTTATTCATTTACTCAAATCTTTACTGAAAGCTCATTATGTGCCAGACCCCTAGGATAGAAAGATAAGAAAAACTCAGGCCTAAGGCCAAAGGGAACAATGGACTTCTTATATGAGAAAGAAATAGCTGGATACAGGAAGTAACAGGTGAGAACCAAAACTCCATACCAGGAGGTCTTCAGTGGAGCTTTTCAATGGGTCTGGTATTTGGGTGGATTACAAAGCTAAGCAGGAGTATATATGATGAAGGAGGATGCTGGTGAATGAGGAAGAGGAAGCAGAAACCTTTTCATCTCTATTCCTTTCCCTCCATGCCCTTGGACTAGACAGTTTCCCAGCCTCTCTGGAAGTATGGGTGGGAGAGAGAGCTCAACACACTGGCACACATGCAAGGTGGGCAGGAAGCCAACGATCTATGCTGGGCACTGCATGGTCCCCTGAGCATTGCAGGGAGAGGCATATAAAAACCCAGTAGCTAAAATGGGTTCCTCATTTGTAAAACAAGACCACCCTAAACCAGCTGGTCGGGCTGCCATCGGAACAGAGTCAAAAAACTAATACAATATGAACAGTCCAGTGCTTCTGTAGGGGGAAAAAAAAGCCATTCTGATCCGAGGAACTTAGGCAAAGGAATAAAAGCCGATCACGTGTTGGGGAAATGCCACTTGCACCCCAAAATTAGAGCTAAGAAAAAGGGAATCAGACCAGCTGCTAAGCACTGGGCTGATGACTCTGGGCCTGCGTGCTGCCGGTCTCCCAGTCTGGGTGGGTCAGTACCGGGCCTGAGCCCTGGAGGCCTGGAGTCTGCTCCCTGGGCAGCCTCAGCGTTACCTCTGATACATCAACAGCATAAGACTGGGCGGCCAGGGCTGGAGCGATAGCATAGCGGGTAGGGCATTTGCCTTGCACTCGGTCAACCCAGGTTCGATTCCCAGCATCCCATATGGTCCCCTGAACACCGCCAGGGGTAATTCCTGAGTGCAGAGCCAGGAGTAACCCCTGTGCATCACCAGATGTGACCGAAAAAAAAAAAAAAAAGACTGGGCGGCCGTGGGGTGTGTGTGTGTGTGTGTGTACGTGTGTGTACATGTGTATGTGTGCATGTGTGTATGGAGGGGGAGATGGGAAGGCCCACGCAAAGGAATCAGAGGAACCCTGATTGAACAGCCGCTGACCTCAATCAGTGCCCTTGTGGGCTGATGTGCAGAGAAGAGCAGTTTGTATGGTAAGGGAGAACCGAAGCTGACAGAACCCGAGTTAGCACTAAAGTGGGAGCAGGGGGAGTGAGGAAAACCCAAAGCAACAGGGAAGCAGAACCAGTATGTTCCCTTCAGAATAACGGTGTCAAATAAATAGCAATGAAGAGAGTGATCTACCAAGAAGGCATCTTTGTCTGCTGAGTGGGCAAATCAACCTCCACACAGAATTTCCACTGCTTTTCTCAAAGACAGATGATTACATCTAACTTACTAACTGGCTGTGTTGGTTTTTTGTTTTTTTGTTTTTTTGTTTTTTAGCTTGAGGGCCACGCCTGGCAATGCTCAGGGCTTTCTCCTGCCTCTGAGCTCAGGAATTACTCCTATAAGGGCTTGGGAGACCATTTGGAATGCTGGAGATTGAACCCGGGTCAGCTGCGTGCAAGGCAAGTGCCCTCCCTGCTTTATTATTGCTCCAACTGCTAATTCACTAATCAATTGATTGGTTACCGAGGTATCAGGGAAAACTAGCTCACAATTATGATGAAATTAAACAGATGCCATCAAGAGAAATTTTTTGTTACGTTATTCCAAGGGGTTGGGAGAGAATGAATAGTGAGGAATTTTCCCTAATCCTGTCATAACTGACTAAAATCAGACAAAAAAAAAAAAAGCAAAAACAGTTATGCTTACTACAAGACTGTATCCTTGAAATTCCGTTTCCAGCGCCGTGCAAACTGGAGTCAAAACTCTGACTATTTCGCACGGTGACCGGGGAAGTCACGCTGCTGCTGACGGCGGTGGTGCTGGGCACGCGGGCGAGGTTGGGCATACTCCTTCGGAGCTTGTCTAGAGGGGAAGAGAACGTGACCATATTAGAAACCACACACCTTGGAGCCACCAGAACACTCGCTTTCAAAAGCAAACGACCCTGGGACCCTCTGTGCCTAAAGACTTTGATTCCAAAGATGTAACACATTCGGGCATCCAGCGCAGCATCCGATAGCGATGCACTGGGACACCGAACTGGGCTACAACTCTGTGCTGCCGGGGGTGGATTTTTTTTTCCTCCCCACCCTGTCTTCCTGCACGGAAAGCGGCGGGCTGGCAGCACCCATGTGGCAGGCGCCATCTTCTGTGACTCCAAACCCACAGGTATTCGGTTTTTACTTTTGGGGCTCCCAGGAACTCATGGGAAGGGGGCGTAACCGGCACGCCCTCGGCCCAGATAAATCCGGAGCCGCTGAGCGCGAATCGGACCCTCTGCGCCTAAAGACTTTGAATTCAGAGACTTCTTACAGCAATGCACTGGGACTGTGAGCTGGGCTATGTAATTTCTGGCAGAATTTTCCCTGGACTTTATACAGAAATCCAAAACCGCGCGGATGTCCGCGCGACTTAACATTTATAATTGTCAGCAATGTGAAACGGTTCCATTTGAACAGGTCTGACTTGGGGGGGAAACTCCAAATAATAACAGTAAGTTTTTGTTGAAATATTGAAGGTTTTTAATGTAGCAGCCACCTTTGGACTGTGAACTAAGCAAAAGCCCCACGCTGGCCGACGTGGCGTGGCGTACACCATACTATGAGGTGCAGGAAGGGGGATGAGGGGAAAAAGAAAAAAAAAAAGGAAAAGGAAAAAGGAAAAAAAAAAGAGAGAGAGAGAGTTATGTACTTGTAGCAGTGGGGCTACATATCTCTTCATTTCCAGCAATGGAAAACTAATTATCAAATGCTTCCTTGGTAGCAGGTCTGTCTCTCTTGGTTGGAAACTCCAACAACTATAGTGAGTTTTGTGTTGAATTATGGAATGTAATCAAGGTAAAGAAAAAATGAAGTGAAATTCATTAGTTATACAGTAGGGGGTAGGGGGTGGGGGCGGGGGGTATACTGGGGTTTCTGGTGGTGGAATGTGGGCACTGGTGAAGGGATGGGTGTTTGAATATTGTATAACTGACATATAAACCTGAGAACTTTGTAACTTTCCACATGGTGATTTAATAAAAATTAAAAAAAAAAAAGCAAACGACCCTACTTGGCTCAAGAACAATATGGGCACTGGTGAAGGGACGGGTGTATAACTGAGACATAAGCATTGTATAACTGAGACATAAGCCTGAAAACTTTGTAACTTTCCAGACGGTGATTCAATAAAATAAGTAATTAAAAAAAAAAAGAACAATCACCGCATGCATTACATAAAAGCAACTTCCCATGGGAAACCCTTAATATCTGAGAGGTTCCACCACGCGGGCTTCGGACCTCGAAGGAAACTCATTTCTAGAAAAAGAGAAACCAGTGAATTCGTTCGTCACTCGTGTCTAGATAGCAAGGGAAGGGAATTATGTTGAAGGTCATCAATACAGGCACGGGAAAAGACACAGGAAAGCATCAGACACTGTTACAAATCAAGAATGATTTTGAAAGACCTAGAAGAGTCAAAACCAACGTTCATCAGAATGGAGAAAATTACTCAAACTCTAACGTGGTGTTTTGAGATATTCATTGCCCCATTACTCAGCTGATGTCCAACAAAACTGACGTCCAACACAAATGTGTGAAATTTCAGAGCCGCCCACACGTTTGCATATGCGAGGATAAGGCTGGAGGCTGAAAGTCCCGGCTGAGGTGTCCATCTCCTCCTCTGCACCGAGAGGAGGATCACGGGCCACCAGAGGGCAGCAGCGCCCAGCAGAGACCTGGGCACGGCTGAGATATGGAATCTGCCACAAGGCTGTGGCCAGGGCCAGGCTGTGACACGATCTTTCTCCCTTCATTGACACAAACGGCACTCCGAGAGCTAAGGTTCACAGAAATCGGGTCACTCCGGCTCCAGAAACAAAGACTCTATCTGGTAACTCAGCCCCAACCAGATCCATTTCTTGCTCCGCTTCACAGCCAGGTGTCACACTGGTTCCCAGATTGCAGCCCAGAAGGTGACCTCATACCACCAGAGGTCTGGAGAACCTCCTGCCTCACGTGCCCTGGGCCCCCCAAACCCCGTGAAGGCTGCCTGGCCTGTACCCACTGATTTTTCTGTCACCAAATCAGCTGGACCTCATTAACGCTTACCCACATTTTCACAGGATCTTCTTAAAAGCTTCTTCCCAGCTAGTCCCTCCAACCCCTTTTTCCATAGACAATTTAACATCACAATAGCTGGCAGGAAAAAATGTCTCTTGTCAATACAAGGTGATGACTGTGTCTTGTTCTTGTTATGCACTTTATCATTAGTTTGCAACATAAAAACACCTCTCTACTTGAACTTGATGCCTCTGTGTGTCTCTAGGATTCTCCTCAGCCACCCACCTGGAAGTGCCAGTGACATCTCCCCAACAGAACGACCCCCTCTACCCATCCGCTTCCCTGAAGTGAAACACCTGAGTTGTCACTGAATCCAGGAGGCTCGCCCATTGCCCGTTCATTTGCTTCAGTTAGCTGCATTCCACAGGTGACTGCAACCATTTTGGTAACCGTGTCACTTCCTTATATATTTCACTTAATTACCTCAAGTTCTGTTCTGTCCCACAGGGAACAATTTCATCTTTGGGAAGATGAGGCCACACCTGGCAGTGCTCAGGGCTTACTCCTGGCTCTGCGCTCAGGGAAAACTCCTGGCGGTGCTTAGGGGACCACATGTCCTGGCAGAGATCAAACTCAGGTCAGCCAGTGCAAGACAAGCGCCCTACCCACTTTATTCTCTTTTAGGCCCTTAAGAATGTTATTTTGTAAGACTTGCCCTGCAAACCATTATCCAATCAAATGATTATCCAAGCCACTTTAGAGCTGGCTCTGTGGCCACTGCTCATTTCTATTTATTCTTTATTGTAGGATAACACTGGTTTGTCCTTTCTGCCTTGCCTTAGGTAACTTAGGTTTACTGGGTTACTCCCATCACAGTGCTCCCATTCCTCTGTGTTTATCTATAACCTTTTTGTGCTCTGCTTCCCCAACAGGTCAATCACCTGTATCTCCCAATCAGACTCTGTTAACTTATAAATATTGCTTTTCTCTTCCCCTTAAGTCCTTTGCATGGTTAATTCAAAGCAATGTCCTTTTAGTAAAGACACAGGAAGACAGTTAATGCTATGCTTTTGCAATTTGGAAGTTAGTTGACTCCGAATGATATTCACTCCTGGGCATCTGTTCTCTCCACGTAAGCCTCAGTTTCCCTTACTTCTTTGCACCCCCAAAGCAGGGTCCTGACAAGGGACCGATGGACCCAGGGCAACCTGTGAGCAACCTTGGCATCTAAATGGGCCAGGCCAAAGCGCCATAATACTTAACTATAAGTTTAGAGCATTGTCATGGACAAATTCTGTCATGATCCAAAAAGTAACAACTAGACTAGGACCCTGCTAGGGTTAGGAAAAATTAATCTGGTCTGAGCACTATAGTCTGAGATCTATAGCGAGATGTCCCCAAGAGAGCCACCCTATAAGTTTAATGTAGCTCTATGTCCATACAAAATAACTAATATTAAGACAGACAGACAGACAGACAGACAGAAGAAAAGTATCTGCCATAGAGGCAGGCTGGGGGCTGGGGGTGGCAGGAGGGAAACTGGGGTCTTTGGTGATGGGAAATATACACTGGTGGAGGGATGGGTGTTAGAACATCAGATGACTCAAGCCCCATCATGAACAGCTTTGTATCTCCTGGTGATTCCAAAATATACATGAATAAAAATGAAAAAAAAAAAACTAAGAATAGCAGCTAACATGGGGCTGGAGCGATAGCACAGCAGGTAGGGCATTTGCCTTGCATGCAGCCAACCTGGGTTCGATTCCCAGTATCCCATGTGGTCCCCCGAGCACGACCAGGAGTAATTCCTGAGTGCAGAGCAAGGAGTGACCCCTGGGCAGTGCCGGGTGTGACCCAAAAAGAAAAAAAACTCACAAAAATGAAGGCTTCCTAGCTACTGGCACCACTGGGTGAGGACGTGCCATGCTCCGTTCCTCACCAAACTGCTGCAGGGAGCCTCCTCCTCAACACAGGGGCAGGGGAGGCCTCCTGACCTCATAAACTGTAAGGCCGCATGACTGAAGGTCAAGGCTGAGAAAAATTTAGCTTCTGTAGAAGTTTCCTGAATGTAAGCAAAAGTTCACTCAAAATCAGCAGCCTAATGATCTGAGGTGCTCTGGCAACATTTTCCGTGTGGAGAACACTTAAGAGAGTCTCTAGCTGCCGACCTCCACAGTCATCCCCTGAACATTGGTCACTATGCACATGAACTAATAAGTCTCATACCTGCAAATTATTCCAAACAAGTCCCTTTTGATTTTGTCATTCCATCAGATGTTCTAAGAAAATCTGAGAACCTTTTCTTATAAACCACGGCAGCCGTAGGAGCTGTGAAGCAGCATATATGTATACATACACACAGGTGTATGTATACACATATGTATACACATACGCACATGTGCGCACACACACACACACACATATGCTTCTCATTTAAATACTTGGGGGGTTTAGGCCACACCCAACTGTGCTCAGAGGGCTAGGGGTGGTCCTCAAGTGTGTAACAGGGACCCATCTCTGGTGCTGGGGATTGAATAGGGGTTCAGCCATGTGCAAGGAAAAGTGTCTTAACCTTAACCTTAACTATCTCTCTGGTCCTTTGTTTACTTTTCATTCTTTTAAAACACTAGTTGCTGGGTAACATTGGGTTGTCCTTGCTCCTCCCGCAGGGAGCTGACATTTAATTGAGATATCACAGAACAGTGCCCCTGAGGCACACCCAATTCCATCAGGCACTGATAATCCTATATTGTTCTTCTCTTTCCTTTATGTCCTTTGCATGGTTTATTTAGCAATGTCCTTTTTGTACAGACACGAGAAGACAGTTGATGCTATGCTTTTGTAACACAGGAATTAACTACTCAAATAGTATTTACTCCTGGGCATCCATCATATTTACTGAAGCTTCAGTTGCCCTTACTTCCTAACACCCCCAAAGGAACTGAATGGACCCAGGGCAAGATGTAAGCTATGCTGGCATCGGAACGGGATAAGCTAAGGGCCATAAGAAGTATAATAAGTTAAGAGCATGGTCATGGACAAACTCTGTCATGACTCCAAAAGAAGTAACTGAATAAGGACCCTGCTGGAGTTAGGAAAGAGTAACCTGGCCTGAGGATATATAGTGAGGTGTCCCCAGGAAGAGCCAACCTTTAAGCCTAGTATATCTCTTACTGTGTTCATACAGAATGACCAGAAATATTAGTAAGAAGCAAATTTACTATGATTGGTTAAGTGGATTTCTAGCTGAGAAAGGAGAAAGTAATACACCATAGATGGAATCCTGCCCTTGAGGAATCCCCTAGTAATCTAGAGTGCTGAACCCTCACATGAGGTTTTGTCCTTGAGTTAATCTCCTAAAATTCCCCTGAAGGAGTGGCTTTACCTCTGTTTGTTGTCATGATAATGTTCAACCTCATCTGTGCGTACCCCACCCTTCATGATTTCTATATAACTACGCTGCAGAGGGTAAGAGGGGACTAGATAAGAACTAGTCTAGGACTGGGAGGATGGAACTAGGGTGATAGAACTGTGATGACTGGGACTACGAGCAAAACTACGACTACGACTGTGCTGTACGGGGAGAAATGGGACTATGTTTGGGAGAAGAGAGAAACAAACTGTCTACCAACCAGCCTAGAGCCCTGTTCCTCTGTTGCCCTGGTCCTTTGTCCGTGTGTGGGCTGGACAGAGGAGTGGCTCTTGGCCACCTGAATGCGCGAGTCCTGCATGCTCCCTTGTGCCTGTGCTTTTTTTTGGAAACTCACAATTAGTGACTCTTTTCTACTGATACACACACACACACACACACACACACACACACACACACACACACACCTATAGTAATTTAGAAAAATACTGGGAGACTTTCAGAGTTACTATTCTTATATCACAGTTTGGATTCACTGATTTATTTTTCAGTTTTTTTTTTGTGTGTGTATGTGAGTGCCACACTCAGTGGTGCTCAGAGTTTATCCTTGGCTCTGTGCTCAGGGATCACTCCTGAGGATGTTCAGGAGACCACCTGAAATGCCAAGGATCATACCAGGATCTAAGGCTAGTGCCTGACCCTCGGTACTATCACTCCCGGCTCCAAGAGTTTAAAAAATATTTTGCAGTGACCACGGAAAACCTAGAGATCTGAGGCAGAGGTGAGTAAGCTTTTGACTTGTTTGAGGGCAGTGTGGAAAGGGCAGGCGGTCTCCACTGCTTCCAGCACTTTTACCCCCAGGCATGTGGCGGCCACTATCTCATTCGTGCCTGACGATGAACTGACACTGCAAGACAGGCTGATGTGAAATCGTACTGAGTTTTCTAGGATGAGAAATTACTTTGGCCACATTTTAGAGTTTAAGCAACTGAACCTGCGGCACGCAGGCAAGCGGCCATAAAAGGTGTGTGTGGAAGGCGAATTTGAGTGTCCCGGGCTTTAGAACTTAGGTTCTTAAGCTGCTCATTAATTAAAGGTCCAGTCCAGAAAACCTCAGCTGCCTTCCATGCTCCTCTGCAGATCAGACCCCTCTGAGGGAAAATCAAATCAGCACAGCTGGACACCAGGCTGGGGGGTGTCCACCTTCCTACCGGGACCCAGCACAGAGCAGGTCTGGGGAAATGTGATCCTGTTCAGAGCAGTGCCTCATGCAAGCCCACTCCATATCTCTGAGGCAGAACAATGGTCCCACTGACAACGCAGATACTCGGCACGGCAAGCATCTGCTTGGCAACTAGGGTATGATATTCTAAGATGCATAAAGAAGAGGAAAGAATAAGGCCTTAGAGGCACAATGCTAAGGCAGCACCCAGAATACATGGTCTCCCTGATACGAGGGGCTATTTTTCTTTTAAATTTGAAATCTGAAAGAGAAATTTGTAACCATAAAACGAAGTGCTTTCAAACGCTCTCTTTGAGCATTGCTGTAAGTACGAGAAGGAAAAAGAAACAGCGAGACACTAAAAATACGTTAGCGGGGAATTACACACACAATTTGTATGTGGTTGGGCAATGTTTTTAAATAACCTTGTTTGATCACTTCTGGGCACAACTCAAGAAACAGCGCTCCATCATAATTAGAAGTTACAGCTCTAAAAATATGGTTGGTTTCTCCCCATTACATGCTGTTTGCATGACCACATTAATACAAATCTATACCAGGACTTGCGTATCGCATAAGCGGTTCAATAGTGCTTTGGCAGTCAAGGATTTTAACTTCAAAGAGTAGAGAAGGAAATCAAATGATAAATAGGGGGACTGGAGCTGGGGGGCAGGGGGAAGAAAAGATGCGCAGAAGACATAACCCTACCCACCATGTTGACATTAGAGCAAACAAGTCTCCCGGACCACACCAAATTGCAGCCTTCACATCCCTGCTGCCACATGGTTTCCAACTGCAGATGGCAGGAAACAGGAGGCAAAGATCCACCCAAGCTTCCTCCAAATGTGGATGTGGCGAGCACTGCCTTCAAGCATGGTTACCCCAGCTTCCCAACTGGCCCTCGGGGAACACAGAGGAAGCCCCTGAAGGTTCAGGAAGGGTGAGCAGAGAGGTGGCTCGGTGCCTGATTCCCTAAAGCTCTGCTAGGAGCACAACTCGCCCGGCCTCGCCTTCAGCCCGACAGCGACAACAGGGAGATGCCCTGAACCTGTACCATTCACTCTGGGCTCGCCAGGCCACTGTGTTTCCTCAGAGTTCAAGTCTATAGAACTGGGGTTACAGGGAGACGCCAGTTAGCACAGAGTGAAATTTCGATCAGACTACTAAGGCCTGGAAGATGTGCTGAAATCCCGGACGAGTCATGTGTTTCTGACCCTCGAATCATCTCACGGCGACAGACACATCACCCGCCAAGGGAGCACATGACCTACCTGCACTGGTCCTATTTGGTTGCTGATCGGGAGTCTGGGCTTGAGGTGAGTAATACTGCTGCTGCTGCTGCTGCTGCTGCTGCTGGTAACTGCTGGAAGGGAAATACTGGGAACTGGGGCTCCTGCGACAGTCCCGGATGCTGGAGAAGGTCTGGGAATGGGGGATTCCTCTTTGGAAAGTCGCACACCTCGGAAGGCGAGGCTGGGGTGGTGGTAAGTGATCAAATTCTTCCTCATCCTCCAGGCTGAAGCGATCAAATTCTTGATCGCTACAAGTCCCCTTCTTTCCCGAATTCAAGGACACGCTGGAACTATGTCTTGACACTGATGCTGACGTAGAAGCATAATCTTGCCTGAGACCTACAAGCATAACAGGAAATGGTGTTACCTCATGGCACAAGTTCGTTGTTGCAAGTAGCACTGTCATCCTGTTGTTCATCGATTTGCTCGAGCGCGCACCAGTAACGTCTCCATTGTGAGACTTGTTGTATTGCTTTTGGCATATCAAATACGCTATGGGTAGCTTGCCAGGCTCTGTCATGTGGGCGGGCTACTCTCGGTAGCTTGCCGGGCTTTCCAAGAGGGACGGAGGAATTGAACCCAGGCAAACACGCTACCCGCTGTGCTATCGCTCCAGTCACATGTTAACCAGGTAAAAAAGTTAAGTTCATTTTAATACAAAACACAGAACTTGTATGGAAGGAATTATTTATGTAGAAATCCACAATTTTGCTTTAATTCCCAAAAAACCAGATCCATTTATCTCCTAAACAGGTAAGACGTAAAACAACAGTCATTTGAAAATTGATTTGTGAAAGCTTTCCCCTGATTCCACTTAGGATTCTATACAATGCTATAGGTCATCAACCCATGTCTAGCCATTTGCCCCAGATGTTTCCTTTTGAAATCTAGAAAGATACTTGGGAAGGTATCTTAGGAAAATCTTCATACTTTGCCAAGCTAGTTGACTAAAATAATCAACTCTCTGCCCAACTTAGAAAAATCAAACAAGTTTAAAATCTGGAGTACAAGTATTTTTCTAAGAAAGCCATCTCTTTTTTTTTTTCACTTGTTACTAATATCCTTTTTTCAAAAAGCATACTGACACATCAGTACTTTAGAAGTTTGGGGCTATAGCTATAAATTCACATGTAATACTAAGAAATATTTTGGAGATTCCTTGTGCCTTTGTCCAGCGACCCCTGTCACCCATGGTAATATTTACAAAATTATAGAATAACATCAGAAGACTGGAAGTGATACAAATTGATCTTATTTAGATCTTCAGTTTTAATTCAAAAATGGGTGTTAGCATTAAGATCAATATAATTTTGTTGCCAACAGGTTCATATATCTACTATTAGTCAAAATACTGAATGCCTCTGAAGCAAGGTACAGAGGTACTGAACAGTTTCATGTAAATGTATACATCTATATTAAATCCCTTGTGTTGATTATCATTTTCACTTCCCATTTGACAGCTTGTCCCTAATCCCCAGTAACCACTAACCTACAAATCTCTTTCTAAAATGTCATCATTCCAGAAAGTTCTGATCTAAATAGGATTATACAGTATGCAATCTCTTGGGATCATCTTTTTCACTCAGCATAATTCTCTGGAGATGCATCTGAGATGGTACTTGCGTCATTAATTCATTCCTTGCTGTTCAATAATACTCCACGGTACAGATGTACTGCTGCTTGATTAACCATTCGCCCAGTGAGCAATGTCTGAGCTCGTCCTGGTTTCTGCTATTACAAATAAAGCCCCTGGAAACATTGATCCATGGTCTTCCATTCATCTGGGATTAAGCATAAATGCAACTTGCCCATCCTTGCAGAAATTTCAAATTTAGATTTTTTTCTTTCTTTTTGGATTATACCCAGCAATGCTCAGGGGTTACTCCTAGATCTGCACTTAAGAATTACTCTTGGTGGTCCTCAGGGGACCCAAGGATGCTGGGAACAGAACCCGGATCGCCGCCTGCAAGGCAAATGCCCTACCCACTGTACTATTAGGCCCCTAAAATTTAGATTTTTTTTTTAGGAGACTGTAAACCTGTAGTGGCTACAGCAGCAATGCTCCTATGAAGATGTTTTGATCAGAATGAAGTCCTAACCCCTTACAGTGCTCACAAGAATGTGAGAAGCATTTACATTCACTACCTCCAAGTTAGGCTAGCACAGGAGAGAAAATCCAATTGCTTGCACCTTCCCTGGGGAAGAATTCTAGAAAGTCCATCTGACCCCTACCACAGCTCATGTGGAAGCATTTATCTTCTTTTATTTCCCATTTAATGTAGAAAAAAGTAGCCACCCTTGATACAGTTCTAGATTTAAAATTGATTAGATAACAAAGTTGCAATATTAATACCAATAGATCTAGAAAATAAATGTATGTGAACATTGTTCTATCAGATTGCAGGGTTGGTGAGTCCTTGTCTAAGAACTGAAAAGGAACATACTTTCTTCCTGCAGACGTGCCATGATCTGCACATCAGTGAGGTCCTGTAGCTTATAGCCCATGGAGATCGAGTCATCCTCCAACTCGGAAGTGCTCAGCTCACTGTCGATTGATGACTGGGGACTGAGGGGGGACCCCCTGGAGGTGTAACCTTGAAAGCAAAGAAAGACACTTATTAGCTCACAGCACTGATACTCCTCTGTAAGGTTGCAACACAAGCATCGGCACTAAGGAGCAGTTTCCTCCTTTTCTCGTCATGCCACTCAGGCAACAACCATCTCTGGCGTTTGTTCTTCTCCACTTCCAGACCCAAAAATTAACCTACCAAGTTTAGGGCAGGAGGGGAAACCTGCAAACAGCACATACTCACGGACACTGGCAATGCACAGATCGTCTTGCACCTGGGTAGCAACTCATTAAATATTTACTCATTTAAAACTGCATCTGGTACATTAAAAAAAAATAAAACACACATGGAGGCTGGTGCTGCTGTGTTCACAAAGCCTCGTGCATGGTTTATGTACCACTCAGCCACAGGTGGGACGTGCCAGTGCCGATGTACTCAACAGGTACTAGACAGCACTGCTAGATGTGGCTAGGAACAGTCCCTGATGAGATGCACAAACTCATATGCAGTCGTGTATTAAAAAAAAAAAAACTGAGTGTAGAGTAGACACAGGGGACTTGTAGTCACCTGAAGGTGGAGAATCTGTGGCTGGCAATTAGAGAGGCAAGGAAGAGAGGACCCCAGGGGGAAATCATAGCAGGGGGAAACCAATCCCTAGCTAGGCATGGAAATGCTGAGATCTCCATCTCGTAAGTGAAGCACAGAAAAACAGGACACCAAGGACTTATCATCACGGCAAAACGACCTCCACGGTCTTGGACACTTGATTTGAAAAGCCACTGAGGCTTTTGGGAGCTTGTCTTTCAGTGTAGCTAAGATTGCCCAATTGACACGACCGAGCATGAGATTTACAGTTTATGGCCAGAGCTAAGAAACAAATGAAAGACATGGGCCTCTTTCACGAGTGGTGAAAAAGGCTGATTCCCCGTCCAGCTTGTCTTCTTTTTTTTTTAAATTCTAGTTTGCCTTCGACAGGGATTTTTTTAAAATTTTTTATTAGAGAGAGAATCACTATGATGTACAGTTACAAACTTATGAACTTTTGTGTTTGCATTTCACTCATACAGTGATCGTTTACCCATCCCTCCAGCAGTGCCCATTCACCTCCACCAATGATCCCAGTATCCCTCTCACCACCCCCACTCTGTCCCCCACCACCCCACCCTGCCTCTGAGGCAGGGCATCCCTTTTGTTCTCTCTCCTTTTGGGTGTTGTAGTTTGTAATAGAGACACTGAGTGGCCATCATGTTCAGTCTATAGTCTACTTTCAGCTCGCGGCAGCATTGGTGGTACAGTGGTGAGCATAGCTGCCTTCCGTCCAGCTTTTCAATGCAAGCCGGACATGAGCGTTTGCTTTAGCGAGAGAAAGGCAAGGCAAAGCATTAGCCAAGAGGTTGAAATATTACCTGTTCGTTCAGGTGTTAGTATTGCTTTATTTGAAGTTTTAGAGAAGCTGGAAGTATTAATGCCATTGCTATAAGGGCTGAGTCTTGCAACAGGACTATAGGGGAAAGTCAGGGAGACATTTGAAGAGAAGAGACTCCGCCATCGGCTAGCTGTCGTAGAGGCAAAAACAAACAGCAGCAGTTAGCAAACAGGAAGCAGGGGTTGATTTGTCACAAGGAGAGAGGGAAGCCGTTGGTTTGTTGCTTTGTTTTTGGTTTTTTTTTTAAAGAAGACAAAAGGAAAATCTCAAAAGAATACCTTGACTCCCATTAATCAAAGAGACCAAGTCAAAAACACTTAAAATTTTGTGACTCAGTTGTGACTCAGTCTTATCTATATGCCTCTGAAGGGCAAAGGAAACCAGGGCCAGGCAGTCTTGGTTGCTGGGGAAGACCTCTCCAGCCCTGGGTCCCTTCCTCAGCACCACAGACCCGCCCCGCCACCACTGTCCAAGGTCCCCACAGCGTCATTTCAGAAAACAAACCACTCTCCCCTCCTGGTTAAAGCCAGCATGACTTCAGAGTCACGGAACTTTGCTTGCTATAACTACATTAAAAATGTTTTGTTTCTGCACAAAGCTTTTCGAGTTTTGTATCACAAGCTCAAAATAAAAACTCAAAAGAGATTGTTATCTTTTGTAGCTGTGGGAAATGTTCTCACTAATAACTATTCACCACAGGACTATATTTTTCTCTCTTTGGTCCTGTATTTTTTTTCCCCTTTCCACAGTCCTATACGTTTTGCCTTTCAACCTTCTTAACATAAAATGCGGGTCAAGAAAATTTTAGCACTGGGAAGACTGCATAGGGAAGACTCTTGCCTTGCATGACGCCCCTCCTAGTTCAAATTCCAACACTGCATATGGTTGTTTCCTGAGCACCACTAGGAATGACCCCTGAGAGGAGCCAAGTATGGCCCGAGATCTATGTACTACTCCCCCTCCAACCAAAAATGCTTTCTAAAAAGAAAAAGTTTAAGGGAAGAAATTTTTTTGGATTGTGAAATAAACTTAAAATGAATCAGTGTTTCTAAGTAGCCTTGAGGCCTTGAGTTAAGTCTTGGTACAGAGCATATAGGGAACTGGTCTACAAAATCACAGAAGGGAACTTAATATTAAAAAGTACAGGTCTTTGAAGCAATAAATGTTTATCTTTAATATTTTACCTTTAATCTTATGAGGTTCCTGAAGAATAATTTTCACATTACTGTATAGTGTCTTGATACCAACAAAAACATTCTTAGGCACCAACAGAGTTCAAGAATTCACCTGCGTCCGGACACTACTAGAATTCATATTATATTCTGTAATCATGAAACCAGGCTCTCAAGATGACTTCAGGTGCCAGCAATAAACAAAAATTGTTTGTTTTCCCTTTTAAATTGAATCACCGTGAGATAGAGCACTACAAACATGTTCAGGATTGTGTTTCAGTAATACAATGTTCCAACACCCAAAAAAAAAAAAAAAGTAGCGGTAGATGGCAGGTATAGAAGTAACTAGTGATGAAGAATTTCTTTACAAAATGCATTTTACAAATTTTCTGCACTAAAACATATGTTATTTACAGGACAAAACTCATGTAACTTACCCCTCCCCTCCACCTTTGGCTATATTTTTTTAATAAGTTTACTGAATTAAAAAAATTTAATTTTTAAATTTTTTATTGAATCACTGTGAGATATACAGTTACAGAGTTGTTCATAATTGAGTTTCAGTCATACAATGTTCTGATACCCAGCTCTTCACCAATGTACATTTCTGGCCACCACTGTTCCAAGTTTCCTCATGTGACATTTAAAGGTTATGATTATACATATTAGGGACGAGAGAGAGAGTGGCTAGGGCACTGGCCTTGCACGCGGCTGACCGGGATTTGATCCCTGGCATCCCATATGATCCCCCAGCACTGCCAAGAGTACTTCCCGAGTCCGCAGAGTTAGAAGAAACCCCTGAGCATCACCATGTGTGACAAAAAATAAATAACGAAAAATAAAATAAATGAGCAGAAGGGTGACAACAGCAGCTGGGGGTGGTGGGTGTCAGGCGGAGAAGAGAATCCCAGCAGACCTGGAGTGCCAAGGCCCTTGCTGAACAGAAAGGTTTGCGGAGAGGTCCACCAGCTTCCTGACTGCAACAAGCACCTGGAGCCGAGCACCTCCCCTTCCCAACAGACACAGCCCGCTGGATCCCTGCACTGGGGGAACTAGCAGGCGCTGGCACCAATCTCACAACAGTGGTGTTTCAGCATCCACATCATTTCAGAGGGGGCACGGTCTCCAAACCTAGCTCCCAAGCCCTGGGCTCTCTCCTAGCCAGCTGCCTGCCTCAGCACCAGTCACGTGACTTCCTGTGATGTCGTTCACTGCGGTTCCGCACCTCCTCCTCTCATGCTATGCCACAACCTGGCTGCCTGGCACCCCCCAGCTCCCTTTAACAGCTTTTAAATCTGTAAGCCCATCCCCAAGTACACTAGAGGTTCTTCAGATATGTAACACACACACACACACACACACACAGAGTTCATCTCTGCTCTCACCAGTCATCAGTTATCTTTTACTCAGCATCTCATTAAAACAAAATCCGTATTAGAGAGAGAGAAAAGAAATCAATCGTCCTTTGTGAATGCTAACTTGCTCCACAGATGATGTTATTTTATACCAGTTTGATCCCTTGCCAGGCAAATTACAGTGGCTGCGTGTTCTCACCCGCAGATGCAGGCGCCAGAGCGAACAGTAAACAGCACTCACCATGCCAGCCCCTCAGCACAACAAGGCCACAGTGACTGTGGCTGTGACAGCAGGGTCCCCACCAAGAGCACAATTAGCATCTATCTCCAGAGAGAATGCGCCCCATTGTCCTTGGCACCTAGGAGGCTTTGAGAATGATTGGGGAGGCCAGATAACAAAACAAGGCTGCTGTATGGTATGGGGGTCTGCGGGCTGGGGTGGGATGGGGGGAGCTTCGCATCGAGCCACTCTCCACCTTGCTGCTGAACAATCGGAAAATCATCTAACAGGAAAACTTCTTGTGGAGAGTAAGACCAATGACGCTAGCTATTTACAGGGTGATTTGATCTCTTTTCTCAGTACCTTCATTTCACTGGGCTTTTTAAATACAAAACCATTCAATTCTTTGAGAAGCTCAATGCTCATCAAAGAGAACTCGGGAAAGAGAAAGAGTTGAACTGAAGGAAAAGATGGGGTAAGTTTCTGAGCAAAGGTAAGAGTTCCTCCTACGTCCATCACTTCCAAGTGACAGCGATGTGCAGGGAGAGCAGGGAAACAGGTAGGAGGGAAATTCCTAGTACGGCATGTCAGAAGGGCCCAGGATACGCACAGCAACCCTCTCACACCTCCTGCTCTTCCTCAAACTCTTCATCTCACCCTCTTGCACGCCTTAAGCCCAATGTAAAGCGCCCGCCCACTCGGCCCTGGTAAAAGCTTTATAAAATGTGTTTTCTCACATTTCCTAGGCATCCTACTGAGGGAGACCTCACATCAGCTTCCCCGCCCAAGTTTCTACGGATTGCCATTATGTCTCAGGATGGTCCTTCCCATCCCGAGCTCTGAGGACAGCAGTCTGGATGCACCGCGACGCAAGTTCTCAGACTTGAGAGTTGGCACCGTGGACTGTTTGTTTTGTGTTTCTTTGTTCAGCTCCAGTCCCTAAACTGGCATCGAGCTGGGCCCCCACACAGAGGCGCATTGATTACACTACCCCACTGGCTGGGTCTTCAGTCCTGGGGGGCGTGATGCCTCCCAACGATCCTGTCCTGTGTGCTCTGCACCGTCCTCTAGCTTCCATCAGCCAGAGACCAGCCCCCTTGCGCCAGATTACTGCCCTGCTCCGCAGTGAACTTCCAGCCACCAAGACTGCCCTCCTGTCCCAAACACGCACCCAAGCGACGTGGTCCCCCTGTGGTCCCTGGGACC
The DNA here is from genome assembly GCF_027595985.1 of Sorex araneus. NCBI lineage: Eukaryota > Metazoa > Chordata > Mammalia > Eulipotyphla > Soricidae > Sorex > Sorex araneus. The sequence goes on along the minus strand of NC_073302.1, from coordinate 272,829,042 downwards.
ACTAAGGCAGGGCTGTGGCTCTGTCACATGCCGGATCCCAAAGGGGCCCACCAGGACCCAGGCTCCCTGCACACAGCGCATGCCAAGCCTCGCATTTCTCCAAGTCTCTTGCATTCATGTAGTGCTACTGATTCAGTTTTTGACTATCTTTGTTTGTGGAGCATTAAAATGAATGCAATAAAGTGCTGTTATAGGCCAATCCCCTCATCATTTTGCAAAACAAAAATAATCCAAATTTAACAGTGCCTCATGGGAGAGAAGAAAAGTGTCTGTCACTGAGACAGGCTGGGGAGTGAGGGGTGGGGGGTGATGGGAGGGAAGCTGGGGACATTGGTGCTGGGAAATGGACACTGGTGGAGGGATGGGTGTTGGAACACTGTATGACTGAAACCCAATCATGAACAGCTTTGCAATGGTCCATCTCACAGTGATTCAATAAAAAAATTTTTTTTTAAATTTTTGGGTCACACCCAGCAATGCACAGGGGTTACTCCTGGCTCTGCACTCAAGAATTACCCCTGGCGGTGCTCAGGGGACCATATGGGATGCTGGGAATCAAACCCGGGTCGGCCACATGCAAGGCAAACAAACTCCCTACCCACTGTGCTATTGCTCCAGCCCACCCTCCCCCCCAATTTTTTAAGTTCCCCATGGGCACTATTACTATTGCTATGTTTGTTCTGAAGCCATACCTGGTAGTGCTCAGCACTACCTCCTGGCTTTCTGCTCAAGCATCACTCCTGTGGGGCTCTAAGAACCAAATGGGGTGTCAGGAACTGAACCTGGGCTGGCTGCATGCAAGGCGAGCTCCCTACCCTCTGTTCTCTGAGGACTATTTTTATACATATTTAAAAATATACATAAAATACATATACATATTTTTATATGTCTTTAAAGTTGCCTGCCTTAAAAAAAAAAAGATCAATTAGCAGGTCAGAGAAATACATGGGCTAAGGTGTTTGCCTTACACACAGTCAGTGCTGGTTCAATTCAGTCTCCTGAACACCTCCAAGAAGGAACCTTGAACAGACAGCTCGGAGAAAGCCCTGCCCATAGCTGGGTGTGACCCCAAAATGCAACAAAAAAATTGTGATCTCTTCATGCAGCTTTTTGTGCATCAGAAGCAAAGAATGAATGACCCATCATTAACGAAGCGACCCTCCTCAAAACTCAATTTGGTAACCGCTCCAGTAATGATACCTGAGACACAAAGGACAGGTGGCAGGATGGGGCTGGGGAACTGAATTTCTTTAACTCGCCACACTAAAAATGAAGAGACAACAATAAAGCTTTCCGAATCAGCAAGCTTCCTCTCCGCTTTGGGTGCCTCTCCCGAGACTCACATAAACACAGCAAACATGCACACTCTTGTTGACTGCGTCCCGGCACATCATCCAAATCGAATTTCAGAAAATAGTCTGACTCAATTCACACGGGAAGAAACCAATAACGCGTCTAATGAAAATCTTTATGCTAACTCTCAAAAGATAAGTACTGCATCCCACGATGAGAATGAGGAAAATAAAGCGATACCATGCCCGTGTCTGGAGACAGAACTGTTCCTGCACTTGGCTCTCACTACAGGGACACCCAGCCCCATACCTCGCGCAATGGCGGGTGCAAAGGAAGCACCCAATAAGCGCTGAAGGTAGCTGACTTCTTGGAGCGGTCACTCACCGCTGACCTCCACTGCTAAGTGACTGAGCTTAACTCCAAGTCAGCTTTTATCGTGAACATTGGTAAGGTCCCCCTCATTTTCCACAGCTGGAACAACGGGAGGAAGCAGTAGTGACAAAGGACACAACTGGGGCACTTGTTTCTTCTCTTAAAGAAGGAAGAATTGAGGGGAGCAGGGGCTGCTGGTTTTTATTCTGAAAGTGACCGCAGGTCAAATAAGATTGGGGTCTTCAGTCTAGGCATTTCAGACCAGAAAAATCAATGAAGAAGTACAGGAGCACCGGGTTAATACTTCCTAATAACTGCTGAGTTGCTGAACCTGATTTCTGTGAATCTCCCATTTTCCAGTTAAATGAGGGGGTAACTGAGCCTTGAATATTAAATGAGGGGGCAGAGAGATGGCTCAGCGGGTACAGTGTGTGCCTTGCATGCTACCTTGCATGCTATCCCTGGCACTACGTGTGATCTCCACAGCTGACCAGAAGTGATCCCTGAGCACAGAACCCAGAGCACGCCGTGAGCACAGACGCATGCAGTGCCCTCAAACAAACGGAGAAGATTAAATAGGTGGGAGAGGGGTCGCTGTCCAGAATGAGTGAGTCCCTCCAACAGCGTGTCACAGCCGAAGCAGTACAGTGCCGTGAGCCACACAAAAAAGACAAAAGCTTCCTCAAACTCTTGAAATGCTACCTTTTCTTCAAACTGAAAAACCAGGCCAAGAGACAGGGCAGAGGAGATAAGGCATGTGGTGCATATGGTCAACCCTGGAGAGACCCCCAGCACGGTTCCTGGACCCCCCTGAGCACCATCTGGTACCACCCAGTGTCCTTGACATCTCATCCTCAGGCCCTACATGAAGCTACCTGATGGGTGGGCTAAAAAAAAAATCAATCCCCCGTGAGAGGTCCAGGCATCCCAAGCATCCGTTGGGAGATCTTCCACCCTCAAGTAGCTGAAAACCATTTGCAAAGCAGCCAAAAGTGCGTCCGGTGACACTCCTGTAAGCCACGCCAGAGCTGCTGGGAGTCGAGGGAGGAAGAGCTGGAAGGAAACTCAGGCTTAAATGCAGTCAGCTGCAGTATCCACACATCTGGCTCCCCCCCAATTCATACACTGAAACGCTCACTACCAATACCAAGGTGATGGCACTAAAAGTGGGGGCCCCTTTGGCAAGTGCAACCTCATTAGTGGTGCTGATATTCCATAGAGGCCCCAGGAAGCTCCCGGCGCTTCAGCCACTGAAGGGGGGTGCAACAGGAAGTCTGGGACCTAAACCAAAGTTTCTTCCCTGCCCAGGCCAGCACCCCGGTCTCAGGTTTCCCAGCCCCCAGGACTAAGGCACATAAGCATCTGCTCCTCGCACACCAAGCGTGCAGCCCTTTGCTCGAGTGCTCCGGGGCACTGTGGGATGGGTGAGCGCATAACGTGTTCCACTTCCCCTATCCTCTTACTACTTTACCTGTTGTCACTGTTGCAGCTGGTTTGGGGGCCACACTGGCTTACTCCAGGCTCTATGCTTAGGAGTCACACCTGGTGGTGCTGAGGGAACTTTACAGGGTACGAGGGAGAGCACCCAGGATGGCTGCATGCCACACAAGGGCTTCCCGCTGTACCTCTCTCCAGCCCCTTCCTCCTTCCTGGCCCATGAAGTCAGTCGAGAGGCTCAAGTGCAGCTTGCGGAGACGGTGGCTGGCCCTGATGTCCCACATGCCTTTTGCCCTGCTTTGCACCCCACGCAGGTGACCCGGAAGCACGGCTCAGAATCTCTCCAGAGAGGCAGAAGAACCTGGCGCCGGGTGGCAATGCAGCCCCTTCCCGCTGCCTTTCTTCAGTCTTTAAGAAGCCCAAGAAGCATTGACTCAGAACTGGTTTGACTCAAGTTCACAGAACGACCTTCTTTAGAAGTCATTTCTGTCTCTCTCTTCACTCCATCTTCACAGCGACCCAAATATTTATTCCTCTTTTATCATTCTAACCTGGGATCTGCCCCGAGGAGCAGGCCAATAGCATGTAAATACATAAATCTTCGCAAGTAGAAGTCTATGTGCTTCTGGACCAAAATAAAAAAAGGGGATGCGGGGAGGGGGGGGAAGCAAGGAAGTGATCCAGGCTAACTTAGAAATGCCCACTATTTAGAGCACACCCAGGGACCACTCCTGGCAGGGCTCAAGGGGCCAACATGGGGTGCCAGAAATAGCACCGGAGTGAGCCATGGCAGAGCTCAACCCACCATCTAATCTCTCCACCCCAACCCCTGCCACCTGCTTGCTACAACCCCCCTCCATTCATCTGAGCAGCAGCCCCCACCAGCCTCTGAAGATCCCACGCGGGCTCAGATGGACCATCAGGAAGCCCAGGGCCAAGGCAAGGGAGTGTTGGGCTCGGAAGACAAGCTACAGGAAGACCAGGACACTTTACTCCACCCGGCCAAGTGACACCCTCCCGGGTAGAAATCCTGCAAGAGGGATGGATGGCTGCAGGGCCCAGCCCCGGTTGACAGGACTGAAGAGAGTGAGGGAGAATCAGGGTGAGCGCGGGCAGGTGAGGGTCACTTGGTGTTTGGGGTCTGAGAAGGAAGGTATGAGTGGCTGTGTCATTTAGGAAGAAGAAACAAGTAACTGGAGAGATGACGGGCTGGCTGGGCAGGGACCAAGGGCCAGGGCAGCGAGGTGGCTCCGAGGCTCATGTGACGGGGCACAGGACTGAAGCGCCCATGGCACACAGGTGGACAAGCTGCAGCTGTGAACCTGGTGAGCATGCAGCAGAAGGGAGAGGGGACTGCCGGAGCTACCCATTACTTTGGTTTTATTTCATTTGGGAGCCACGCCCGGTGATGGCTCACCGGCCACTACTCCGGGCTTTGTGCTCAGGAGTGACCCCTGACCGTGTGGCCACCTGCATGACTGGGGACGAAGCAGGTTCAAGCACCTTACCCCCGGCACGATCCCCACAGCCCCTACGGCCACCTCTGTCTGAGGACACTGATGATACGGGCTCTGATGACAGCACACGGAGATGACAGCACAGGTGAACTGAATAGGAATGAGGCAGGCATGTGTGCCAGTGAATGGGAGGAGGAGAGTGGACCACGTTTCAAAACAGGAGTTGGATGAAACCAATGCATGAACGACCTTCACCTCCGGAGGACCTAGAAAAGTAAAGGCGAAGGGGCTTGAGGAAAGACGTTCAAAGAGAGGGTTCCAAGGATCTGCCAGAGGAAACTTAGGAGGTAGATAGAATTCAGGAGGCTCAAAGATTGGGGCGGGGGATGAGGGGGATGCAAGAACAAAGATAACGAAGAGTCGCCACAGAAGTGGGAGTGAACGGAGAAACCAGTGCTGAGAGGGCCCCCGGGATGGGGATGCAAAGGGGGCTCCTGGCTAGAGGGCCTGGGTCCCTGGGTGTGACTGAATGGGGCACGCCCAAGACAAGGAAGAAGAAATGTCTTCTAAAGGCACCTGGCTCCAAAAGCAAGAACAGGAGGCAGCTTGCAGAGCATGAAGGTCTTTCTGTGTGTCTGCAGAATGCAAGAAGGGAAGGGATGGAGAAAGGACTTTATAAAACAGAGGCCAAGTTCTAAAGCAAGATCCTCGGGACCCGTAGGAGGGGGGGAGAGGCAAGGGGAAATGGGCAGGAGAGGCAGAGAGAGCCATGTGAGAAAGGGAGACTGAGGCACGGAGCAGGCAGCAGGGAGGCGAAGGTGGGATGTTATCTCCGGATTAGAAGTCAGTGAACTATCTAACAGCTTCCTACTGGTTGTTGTTGCTGCCATTTTGTTGGTGTTTGCTTATTTATTTATTTATTTATTTATTATTTATTTATTTTTCCATTCTGCAAAGTGCATTTATGTCCAAAGGATTTAGGATTAAGTAGCTGGTGTGGGGGGGGGTGGCTGCACTGTTCAGAGATGTCAACTCTGTCATCCCTGACCATCTCTGTCATAAGGCAAAAACACAAAACGGAACGAAATACCCTGACTGCAAGGAAGTGCAAGAGCCAGGGTAAGAGCTTGATGAGAAGAGCTAGCCGAGGAGCTGGAAAGGGTAGCCAGCTGTATTCATTACCAGCAAAAATCAAAGACCACTGCAACAGGGGACACATGGGCCAAGTTTTGCTGGCTGTGCCGTTTCTGGGGCAACCACCAACCCACATCAGCCAGGACTGATGCTGCCACTGCAGACAGGAACCAATCAATAGAAATAATCAATGAATGAAGGCAGACAGGCTCCAACACACGTACACTCTGAGGGAGAGTCTCCAACAAAATCATCTCTATGGATCAGAAGATGATTAATTCTCTTTTTATTTTTAGCCACTTGGAAATGTGAAGAGAGGGCAGCCACACACGTGTTGCATTCCAAAGGCTGGCGCACACGTGTTGCACACTGGAGGCCCCAGATTGATCCCTGGCACCACACAGTCCCCCGATCATCACTGGGGGCTTCCCGGTCACTTGCAGGAAGTAGCTTCTCATCGCCACCAGGAGGAAACTCTTTCAGCTCCGATGCCACACTGGTACAGGCAGAAGGGCAGATGTGGCCTGAGATGGAACACATGCCAGGGAAGAATACCAAGGATTGCAGGGGTGTCGGGGGACTGGATAGGGACTGAGGCACACAAATGATGGCGAATGGTAAGCTTCTTTGCTCAGTCTTTTCACATCAGTGTAAAAAAGACCAAGAAAATATCTAAAGGGTAGTGAACTAAGAGTGCCCACCTGAAGTGGTTCGGTGGTCTGTATGTACCGTGCACAAGTTGAGTCCCAAGGTCAATCCCCTAGCCCTGCAAAATATAACAAAACCCAGACACCAGAGATTCCTAAACTTACCTGGTCTAACGCCCACCGTTTCAGGAAACCACACACTCTCTCTCTCTCTCAACCCCCCCCCACACACATACACTCTCTCTCTCTCTCTCTCTCTCTCTCTCTCTCTCTCTCTCTCTCTCTCTCTCTCTCTCTCTTTCCTCAGAGCCCTCCCAACTTTAAGTTAACAGAAAGTATCCACCACACACACACACACACACACACACACACACACACACACACACACACACACACTCAGGGCCCTCCTGGAAACCTACTTTAAGTTAACAGGAAGTGTCCACCACACACACACACACACACACACACACACACACACACACACACTACTCAGACCTGGACACCTACTTTAAGTTAACAGGAAGTGTCCAACACACACACACACACACACACACACACACACACCCCACCTCCCCCCCCCCAGCCCTCCTGTAGACCAACTTTAAGTTAACAGAAAGTATCCAACACACACACACACACACACACACACACACACACACACACACACACCCCACCACCACCACCTCCCCCCCCCAGAGCCCTCCTGTAGACCAACTTTAAGTTAACAGGAAGTGTCCAACACACACACACACACACACACACACACCACCTCCCCCCCCCCCCCAGAGCCCTCCTGTAGACCAACTTTAAGTTAACAGGAAGTGTCCACTAATTATACCTGTGGCTATTCCTGCTCGCCCTAAATCCTTCCAGTTCCACAGGTCTGGAGGTGAAATCACCCACTCTGGCAAAGTCTGTTCTAGAGATTTCTGCCTCCAGCCAGCCCCCTGCTGGTACTGAGAGCTGGAGTGAATGATCACCATCTTCTTACTGCTGTGTGCTTGTGGGAACAAAAGGTATTTGCAGAAAAGCCGTGAGCAGGGCTGTGGCTGAGTACAGCATGTTTTTATTTTTTTCATCATCCCCAGTAGTACTCAGGGCTTACTCCTGCTTGTGGTCAGGGATCACTCCAAAAGGAAAAACAAAAAGTCCTTGGGCTGAAATAAAGACACCCTATTATATTTGCATGAGTGCATCAGATAATGGGCTAATATCCTTTTTTGTTTCTTTTTTGGGCCACACCTAGTGATGCTCAGGACTTACTCCTGGTTCTGTGCTCAGGGTTCAGTCCTGGTGGGACTCAGAAGTGTGAGCTAGGCAAGCTCACGGACATTTCTGTGTTATGGTTTTGCTGCAGGCTGCAGTCCTTGCAGTTTCTGTGCTGGCACAGACCTGACTGTGGAGACTGTGGGGGCAGTGCTGCCGGAAACTGCTTGTGGTGCCAGCGGCCACAGCCTCACAGCCAGCAGAACTGCGAGGGCCAAACAGCAGAGCGGTAGGATGCGTGTCTGGTGCATCGCAGGGGGTGCTAAGGTCTCTCATATCCCAAATCCCAGTTCATCACAGGGTCCCTGGTCCCGAGGCCAGGGCCACTTTCATGCCTTTCTCTGGCTCACACAGCCTCTTGGTTATGCCCCACCCTCGGGAAAGCACTTTCTGTCCATCCCGACCCCTACATGGGACTTGGTAAGGTCAGCTGGGTTATGCCTTCAGGCTGGCATTAAGAGCAAAGAAGGAACAGGAACAAAAGTTGCTCTCTGCTGAAATCTGTCTCTCAAAGGAGACCCCATGCCCTGAAGGCCAGGTCTGATTTGGGATTATTTGACACTGTTCCACCCTTAGCACCTCAAGACTGGGCCTGCACTGAGCAAACCTATATTTATTTCATGAGTGAGCATTCTAATGTCTCTCTGATGAAGGACCATTATTTCTGAAAAGAGTCTACGGATTCCCACATAATGACGGTTTTGTAGAGCTCCCAAGAAATCTCCGTGAACATCTGCCAAATAAAATTTCACTGCCACAAAGGAAAGATTTAATCAACCGCAGAATAGTACAAAGGATACTCTGGGAGAATCTCTTATGTTTCCTCTTAGAGGTGGCAGGTAGCAAAATAGCGCGCCAATTAGCTAATTCATTATCGCAAACATTATGTACTGTCCTAAGTTATTGTTCATTTTAATAAACAATCTTTGAAATCGTGGAGGAGATGCGAAACAAAGCCACATGCCCCTGTAACTGGCAACACACAGGGAAAGATTATTGAAGGAGATCCGAATCACACAGTTCTATGTTGCTAGAGAAAATAGATGGGAACTACAAATTTCACAGGAGCACGGTGCCTTAATCACTTGTAACTGACTGACCCTATTAAGCATAAAGGCCAATACTCGAAGCAAATGCAACGGGGCTCTTCAGAACAGAAGAGCAAAGCAAAGTAACGATGGAAACAGAGCAATGACAACCTGGCTCCAAGTTCCAACACACAGGAAGTATCAAGAGACCATATCACTGCACCAAAATGTTGGCCTGAACCCAGATGACTTTGCCAACGAGAAAGGGACCTTTACCAAGCTTACCCAAAATGAACCACACTGACTTAAGTTTTAATTCTGTATTCCGAATTGACAGAGCATCTCAAGACTGGAAACTTGAGCTGATGGAGATAGCATCTCAGGCCAGGCGAGGAGAGAGACTGAACAGGGTGCAGGAGAGATGGCGGATAAGCAGCTTAATGTCTCAACACAATCTCTGTGGCTTTCACCAGTGAAAAGGCCACATTCATAACACACTGGATTAGTCAACAACTTTCTTCTCCATTGGCTAAATTTAGAGAGAAACACTCCCTAATAACAATGGAGATAAGAACGGGCAGTGGTATCATATGAATGAAGGTAAAATGAAAAACTTGACCATGAGGTAAAATCTATTTCACATTCAACATGTGATCCTGGAGGAAATGAGAGATGGTCATAGGGAGGCAGCCAAGAGGGTCATGGTGCAGGTTATACTGTTTGGGAAGTTAGACCCACACTCAAATGTGCCCTGTCCTGACTAAAACGCTTATACATATTCAACTATCTTGAGGCAAGATAAGCTTTTATTAACTGGCCGCAAATTAACTGAGCCACATACTAGGTGTTTCAAATTATTCAGGTCAGGTTTTTTTTTTGAACAATATTTGGTCCTTTAAAATCCCAGCCTTGGGGCTGGAGCGATAGTATAGCGGGTAGGGCATTTGCCTTATACTCGGCTGACCCAGGTTCGATTCCCAGCATCCCATATGGTTCCCTGAGCACTGCCAGGATCAATTCCTGAGTGTAGAGCCAGGAGCAACCGCTGTGCATTGCTGGGTGTGACCCCCCCCTAAAAAAAACCCCAAAAAATAAAATCCCAGTCTTGGGTCTGAGTGAGAGAACAGGGCATTGCCTTGCACATGGAAAATCAGGATTTGATCCTTGGTATCCCACATGTCCCCCGAGCACCACCAGGAGTTGATCCCGAGTGCAGAGCTAGGAGTAAGCCCTGAGCATTACTTAGTGTGGCCCAAAATAACCATAACCAAACCAAAAATCCCAGCCTCATGACAAAGATTCTTACATTAGCCTTACTGCAATTTTAGAAAGCCATGTGAACTAATGCTACTCAGGTAAGCTCTTTTTGCAAGTTTTATTCTAAAATGGTAGAAAAAGAGTTTAAAAAAGCATTTCCTATATGGAATAAAAAAAAATAGAAGAGAAAGGAATAGACTGAGTGGGTCTGAATTTTCTACTATTCTTGAATAAAATAAACTACACTCATAACACTTCAAGATCCTCAACCCTTACAAGTACCTATACATATATACATACATATATGTACATATACATATGTATGTATATGTGTATTCATATATATGTGTGTGTATACATATATATATAGAGAGAGAGAGAGAGAGAGAAATAAAGAAAATTCTATCAGTTTTCTATTAATGTCTAAGTAGCCCACCTAGGAGGATTCCCGGTACTTCTGAAAAAGACAACTGCATATTAATTTCACAGTTAGAGGACACAGTTTTTAAAGTATTTCACATTCAGCATCTCCTCAAAATTTTCCACTGTGAAATCTGTTTCATGTTACTAGGTGAGACCTTGGAGTTACGATGGAAAGAAGTGCTGGAGCCACAAATCTAACCATAAGATTAAAACTCTTTCCCCCAGAATTATTCATTCTTCAACAAGCAGCATTCAATGGTACGAGGTGATGGGCACTATTCTTGGCTCTGGGAGGGTTACAGCAGTGAGCAAAATAGATTTATCTCCCCCTTAGAACCATCATTTTAATAAGCACTACTGATATATGTATTGTTTTAAGCTTTGGCTAATCAGATGCCATTTAGCCAACAAGTTGAGTTTCTTAGCTCAGTCTGGGGAATTTAAACACAGGAAATAAATACAAAAGCCCAACATTCAGAGCTAAAAATATGTTTGAGAATGCATTAACTGCTGGTTAGTTTAACAGGAAATTGACGTTTGTATAGGCCCCTCCCCTCAAATGCTACTAACACAAATAAATAAAAAGACTTTTACAAAATAGGGTATGCTTCCACATAAAAGTTAACAAACTACTAGAGGAATTTTTTTGAAAGGTAAAAAAATTCAAAATATTCACTGGGTTTTGTTTTCAAAGACAGCTTTTACTGCATAATTTTCATTTTGTTAACAGAAAGCAGCTGAATTTAACATACCTTACACAAATCAGGGACAAAAAACAGGAGGATTAATGAAGGTCTGTCTGCATGCTACAAGGTGAGGATAGAGACCTAAGGTCTGTTTTGGTACTGCTGCATCCCTGTAACCTACAATGGGGCCTGGAAGATGGAAGTATGAAACCAAGAGAAGAAAAGCTTACAAGATGCATTTAAAAAAATAAAATCCATAAACTGGGAACAACAACAAAAGCAAGAATGGAAAAAGGGAGAAAGTATGAAGCTGAAATCCAGTAAAGTCAACATCCAGCATCTAGGAAGAAACAGTGGGAGAAATAAATGATGTAGGAAATTTTGTAGAGCTGATGTTTCCTGACTTTAGAAATGTGTGTATGTGTGTCTGTGTGTGTGTTGTACCCCTCTACCATCTAGCACAAAGTGGGAAAATTGAAATTTCAAAATATCACGAACTGGGCCCAGCCCTCGAGGCTTACAGTATTAGAGATAGAAAGATAGAATGCCACAAACGGGACTGATACAGAACTTCCAGAGAATTCAGGGATAAAATCCAATGAAATAATGCTTTCTGAACTCTCCTAACAGTGTTTTCTGACTTTAAACTCTACTTTTAGCCCCAAAGAAGAATTAAGTGTAAAAGAAAATCTACAATAAAGGTATTTTCACATATATGAGGTGCTCATACTCTCAGACTGCCACCTTTCCTCTTTCCTCTCATACCCACTCCCTGTCCTGCCCACAGCCACAAGAGAAGATGCTCAGAGTTCAAGGAAGTACAAGGCAAAGAAGAATTGTTGCATCTTAACAATCTAGTGCTGTGGAGAGAACAGAAGGACACCTAGGAGAAGAGCAAAAGAAAGTTCCAGCCTACAGAGAACCAGATGAGACTGCAGTATGAGAGAGAACAGGGGACACTACCAGGAAGAACAATTTTGGGGAGTGGAGGGGCAAACTTTTGGGCCACTCCAGGGGGTAGTGCTCAGGGATCCTGGCTCTTCGTCTAGAGATCACTCCCGGCAGTGTTGGGGGGGATCATAAGCAGTGCTATCAGGGATCAGTTATGACAAGTACTTCAATTCCTATACTGTCTCTCCAGCTCCAAGAAGAACACATTAGAAAACAAAATTCAAAGCCCTGGATAGACTATGTCCAATTGTACTAAAGATAATTCCTTTGGGCGCTGGAGAGATAGCACAGCGGGTAGGGCATTTGCCTTGCACGCGGCCGACCCGGGTTCAAATCCCAGCATCCTATATGGTCCCTTGAGCACGGCCAGGGGTAATTCCTGACTGCAGAGCCAGGAGTAACCCCTGTGCATCGCCAGGTGTAACCCAAAAAAGCAAAAAAAAAAAGAGAGAATTCCTTTGAAACCTGCATTATTAAGAGGTATAGCTCATCAATTGTCTCTCTTCACCTTAAATTCTGCTACAGCACCTTGCCAAAGAAAAATGAGATAATCAGACTAAAATCTCAGAAGTTTTACATTAGGATGGCCAAAAGGTATAAATTTGAGTTTATAAAATAAGTAATATACATCATGGTATCTATATGTAATTGGACTATACTGGATATTTGGAAGTTGTCAAGAGTAAATCTTAAATTCTCATCACCAAGAGAAAACTGTAGCTGTATGGTGATGTATATTAACTAGGTTTATTATGGTCAATAAAAGCACTGTACCCTAATATCAAATCATTTGTGGCATACCTAAAATTTAATGTGCTACATGAATCACCTCAAAAAAATCTCAAAGCAACTCCAATTAAGGTTATTTACATTAAATTTAATAAAGCCTCTCCTTTATTAAAAAAAAAAGATCAGTCCTATATAGCTATCTACCTGCTTGCAAAAGAACTAAAGCAGCCTCAGCAAATTACAGCCTGGGTGACCCAAATGTAATCTGCTCCTCATTTTGTACTTCCTAGCTAAAGATTGTTTTTTATATTGTTTTAATAATTAAAAATAATAATAATATACTTCATGACCCCTGAGAGAAAAAAAGCACATGAAATTAAAATCTTGGTGCCCATAATGGAAGGTTTATTGGTAAACAGCTTTGTTCATTTTTGCATTTATTCTTGCTTCCCAGTGAAGGAAGAGATTGTGTGGCTCACAGCACCTAAAATATTTACCATTAGGCTCCTTACAGGAATTCTGTGGAAACCTGAACAAAAGGGTCCTAGTCCTAAATTTCATTTTATTTTTTATTTTTATATTTTCATAAGGTTATTCACATTAATTGATTACATTCAATACAACACCAATCCCACCACCATTACTACTTCCCACCATCATTAGTTCAAATTTTGTCACCACCATACAAGCCTGCCCGCCACTGGCAGATGCTAGATAATTCATTTTCTATTGCTTATTGTGGGAGGTTGTGCGGCCCCTGGAATTCTAAAATTGTAAATGATTAGGGTCTGGAGACATCTCTGTAGGGAGCTATTCCATTTTGAGATTCCTTTGTGAGTCTCTGGATGTTGAGGTGCTTAAATATCGCCCAGAGGCAATTTGTGGACAGGATAGTCAAGACCCCAAAGGGGCAGGGAGACAGGAAGGGAAGGCCCATCCCCACCGCCGCCATGTGGCCTGGAGTCTTCAGTCTCTGGTCCCGAGTACTTGGGTTTTTCTTCTGGAAGTTTGTGGACACTGAGGGTTCATTCAGAGTGGGCAGAGTGAATTGTACATCTAAAACATTCTTGAGTCAAGAGAAGTTTGAATAAAGACTCTTAAGAGATTCTCTATATAATCCCTGAAAAAAAAATGTTCAAAGGGATTTAATGATATACTTAAGAGTTACTCAGGTTACCTGAATAGTATCTTGGGTATGAAATCTTTGCTCTCTTAGAAAGTGCTGCTGCTCTGTAATGCACAAAAGGGAGAGGGAGAAAGAGGGAGACAGAGGGGAGGAAGAGGGAGAGTGTACCTGCCATAGAAACACTGATGGGGGGAGGCTGAGGTGAGGGGTTGAGTGGGGAGGGGTGTGTGTGTGGGGGGGGAAACTGGTGACAGTGGTGGAGGGATGGGTGTTGGATCACTGTATGGAACCCAATCATGAACCGCTCTGTAATGGCCTATCACACAGTGATTCAATAAAAAATAAATTAAAAAAATTAAATCCCTGCATTATTATGGGGGGCTGGAGAGATAATACAGTGGATAGGGCGCCTTCTTTGCATGCAGCCGACCTGGATTTGATTCGTGACATCCCATAAGGTCTCTCAAGCACGGCCAGGAATAACTCCTGCCTGCAAAGCTAGTGCTGGGGACCAGAATCCAGGATGCAGGAGCCCCTGAGATGAAGTGCTGCCCTTGGGCAGGTCTCCTAGAAGAATGTCCCTGAAGGAAGCACTTTACATCTGTTTATGCTCAACCAGATCCATGTTTATATTTATGTTCAATCAAATCCACGTTTATATTTATATTCAAGCCAATCCACGTTTATGTCCAACCAAACAAATGTTAATCCCTATACCCCCCACCCTTACATGCTTTTCCTATATAAGTCCTGTCTGATTTTAATAAAAATGTTGCCGGCCAAAAAAAATTAAAAGAGAAAGTGCTGCTGCTGACATTTTCAAATGAAAACACAAAAGGTTCTTACTATACTCTTCATCCCTCTATGATCCAGTGGCTCATTTTGCCTAAAATGTTAATAAGACTTGTTCGTTTGACCTTCCAGGATCACCCTGGCCACAACAGTGATGCTCAGAAACCATATGGTGTCAGGGATCAAACCAGGGTTTTCTGCATGCAAGGCAGGGCCTTCCCCCTCTGTACTATCTGCCCGCCCCCTCCCAATTTCTAAAGGTGAGGACTTTCAGTTACCAACGCAACTAAGTATAGAAATGATCAAAAGGGTCAGAGTGCTCAGGTCCCAGTGCAACCCCAGTGAACCCCAAACCTTAGAATTCAGCTACACATTTCTGTTACCAGTATCAAGAGAATTCAACATGGATTCATCTTCCTTCATAATATCTTTGCAAACAGAAGGAAAGGCTGGAGAGGGGAAAATATGCATACATGTTCTTACCTTACAATACAAAGTTCACCTAAGCTGAAAATCTGGCTACAAGCAGGTGGGAAACTATGTGCACTCTACTGAGAAAACATGAAGTGAAGTGCACACAAGCATTTTTTGGGCACATCAGAGTGAGGCTTTCCAGCTGAAGTGTCTACTCTAACTCTGACCATAAAATCAGGGCTGAGCGTGTTTGAGAACGTCAATGTGCTGGATGACGATTACCTTGCTCCAGTCTGAAGCACAGGGAACGCCTTGCTGCTTCCATCTCCGGAGTCGGATTATCAAGGACGTGTCTACACCACTGCAAGGGATTCAGGGATTTTTCAGACGATGTGAATGTCTTGGAAGAGCCAACATATAACCTTAAAAAAAGAAATCTACATTATAGTTATTATATAGGAATTTAACTTACCTCTCACAGAGAAAACAAACACCCAACATTTGCAATAGAAACTGCCAAAGGACAATGCCAAATCCCCAAATATGCCGCAGCATGTTGGGGGGAAAAAGATGATAAGTAAGCAACTACATCCTAGAGAGCTTGAGATCAGCAATTTTCATTACTAATTAAGCCTGAAATAAAACTCACAAACAAGAGCAAATCAGTTACTATCAACTTTAAAAAATATATATTGCATTAAATTTTATTTTGGACTTGGATCTCATTATAGTAATAATCATGTCATACCTGTCATTAATCACTGTCACTGTCATCCCGTTGTTCATTGATTTGCTCGAGCGGGCACCAGTAACGCCTCCATGGTGAGACTTGTTACTGTTTTTGGCATATCAAATACACCACACTCGACCAACCCGGGTCTGATTCCCCCATCCCTCTCAGAGAGCCCAGCAAGCTACCGAGAGTATTTTCAACCGCACCGCAGAGCCTGGCAAGCTACCCATCGTGTCATTTTAATAAAACTTTTTAAAAGTTCTGTGCTAATATATTTTGAAGTTTACATGAAATAGGTAAAGCCTAGATATGTTAGGAAAAAAATTTCCCCAACACTTTATCCAAATATCGTGGTTTACAAAGTTTTTCATGATGATTTGTTCCAGGCATTCAAGATTCCAACCCCAATCCCACCACCGTCTCCAATTTTCCCAACCACCCCTCAAGCCTGCTCCTATAGCAGGCCCACAATAATTTATATTGCTTACTACCAATAAATTGCTAATGGAATAATCAAAAAATACTTCCTCATGGGAAAATTAGTGAAAATTGTTGTATCTCACTCACATCACAGTCAGTCCTTATTTGAGGGAGTATAAAGACGTTACAAGTTAAGCCTTCGGTGTTCATGTTTATGTAAGTTGAGACTGTTGGGCTTCTAGTTACTATGAACTTCCAATCGAGTATCTTCTCCACTCCCAATCTTTACTAAGCTCAATGTGAGCTTCCTTCTCATTGAACCCACCCGGGGCTCAGAGAGGCTAAATTTTCAGGTCCTCGCCAGACCTAGATCCACAGGACCCACTGCAGCCACAGCGAAGGTGTTTTTCTCACCAATAATAGACTCCTGTTGCACAAAAGGTTTATTTTCAGGATAAATATGAGAGTTTTCCATTTGTGGAATATAAAGAAACAGAATGGGAGAGACTTACACCCAAGAATAGTAGAGATGAATACCAGGAAGATTGCTCCAAGGCTTGGAAGCCAGCCTCACATGCAGGGGGAAAAGGCAGCTCAGATAGACCACCAAGTATGGGGTGCTTGGAGGACCCGCTCGGGATGGGAGATGAGTGCTGAAAGTAGACTACAGAAGGGATGATGGCAATTCAATACCTCTACTGCAAACCACAACACCCATAAGGAGAGAGAGAGACAGCAAAAGGGAATGCCCTGCCACAGAGGTGGGGTGGGGGAGGGGAGATGGGGTGGGAGTGGTGGGAGAGACACCGGGATCACTGGTGGAAGGATGGGTATTCGATTATTGTATGACAAAGAAACATAAGCACAAAAGTTTGTAAGTCCGTAACTGTACCCCACGGTGATTCATTACAAAATTTAAAAAATAATAAAAAAATAAAATGTGAATAGTGTAAAAGCACACAAAAAATGAGTTTTCTGTAAAACAATGTAAAAGGAAGAAGTAAAAGGGCAGAGACTATGCTCAGCGGTAGAGCGGAACATCCTGGCCATGAAAAGGAAAGAGAAGAGATGGAGAAGGGAAAAAAGGAAGAGGGAGAGGAACACTGTGGCTCTTGTAATTATGATCTATAAATTTGTATTCTAATTACAAATCTCATTAAAAAATACTCCAACATTGCTGCAGTTCTAATGAGCACATGTTCCTAAAATAACACCCTTCAGTATTCACTCTTCTGTGGCAAAAGAGACTTATCAAGGAATTATTAACTTAACCAAAATTGGATCCCCTTCCCCCCACATCCACACTAACACTGGTGGTGGTGGTTCTTTTTCATATACGAAGACTCTGTGGTGTGAGGTTATAACTCATTATTGTTTTGATTTACATCTCCCTTATGATTAGTGACACTGAGCATTTTTTCATATGTCTTTTGGTCATTAGTATGTCATCTTGGAGGAAGTTTCTGTTCATCTTTTCTCCCCACTTGAAAGAAACTATTGATGGGGTTGGGTGTTTTTGTGTAGTTCCATCATTTTTAAATATATCTTGGATATTAACCCTTCCTCAGAGGAGTGATGGGCAAAGACACACCCAGTCTGTGGTCTTTGTATTTCGGTCACCAGTTCATTTGAGGTACAGTAGCTTCTGAATGTAGCCCCATTTCTTTATCTTTGCTTCTGTTTCCTTGGTCAGTCTATTGACTCCTTAAAGATGCCCCTAGGTTCAGTGTCGTGGAGACTTCTGACTATATTTTTCTCAATATATCTTATGGATTCAGGTTTGATGTTGAGGTTTTAATCCATTTTGATTGGACTTTTATGCATGGTATGAGAAAGGGGTCTGAGTTCATTCTTTTTTGGCATGTGGCCAACCAATTTTCCTGTTACCAATTTTTTAATTGTTATAAAGTTGTTCACAATAAGTCATTTCATTCAATATTCCAACACCAATCCCACCACCAGTACACCAGTACACCATTTGGAACTGGAATTGAGTTGGACTTGAGTTCCCATTTGACCTAGCGATCCACTTCTTAGAATATACCCACAGAGGACCAAGAACAAAATTGAGATATTTGTACACCCAGGTTACTTGCAGCTAAGAGCCAAAATCTGGAAACAAGCCAAGTATCCAGAAATAATGACAGGATAAATTATGGTGCATATACACAGTGGAATATTACTGGGCTGTAAGAAAAGATAAAACCATGCAGTTTGATGCTACATGGATGTGTCTGGAGAATACGTGCTGAGTGAAGTCAGTCAGAGGAACAGAGACCAACACAGAATGTGCTCTCTACATACAAGGAAGCATGTAACTTGTGGGGGTCGAAGGACAGGCCAGGGAAGGGACTACACCTATGGGGAAGGGAGGTGTTCAGCCAGGAGGAGGGAAAGTGGAAAGGTAGCACAGAGTTCGGCATGAAACTGATGTGTAACAGTTCTACAAACCACAGTGCAGAGTTACTGAAAAAAGCACCTTCATAGAGGCAGACTGGTAGGTGGGAGGCAGCTAATGGAAGGAAAGGGACCCCAGTGAAGGGACTGATGGTGAAACATTCTATGCCTGAAACAAACCCAACCATGAATAACTTGGTAGTTCACAATGACTAATGAAAAAAAAAAAGTGATTCTGATTTTGATTCTAATCATCCTTCTGTTAGAGACGTTCCCTAGTTTATCTTACCACCATACTCACATTCGTGGAGAAAGTTTACGCAGTGCCTCCTTGGAAATCTACCTTTTTTAGTAAACAAACAAAGAAAGCATCCCCACTTGCACCCAAGGTTATTACTTACCCTCACCCAGCCCCTGTGTCCCCCCAGCAGGTGGTATCGCCACTTTGGGGAAGCACTGCCTTAGAGGGTAAAATTATATTCCTGGGCTTCACCTCCATCTACTACAACAAGACTATCACCAAGCTCTATACATTGCTTCTAACAGAGCCCAGACTGTCCGGTGCTAGGTATTTTCACTTCTACTCCCGAGTCAAGGTTAGGTGGGGCCAGCTGTCTCAACATGGCTTCCTCCAGGCCTCAGGGCACATGCTAAACTGTGAATACTTGGCTCCAGGTAGGTATACTCTCAGGAGGTTTGGGCTGGACCCGAAAATGTGCGTGTCTGACAGTTTCCAGCATCAGCTGCTGACTCGGGAGCACCCGCTGAGATGACAGCCTGAGCTATGCCAGTCATGGTAATTCCATCATTCCCATTTGCCCACAGACTTGCTTAGGTACAAACCCTGGGTAAAAATCCCAGCGAAAATGGAAAAAACGGAATGTGTTCCCTCTACTATGTCCCTCAGAAGTATAAAATATTTAGCTCAGGAGAGAAAGATGAACCTAAGACAAGGCCTAGAAATACTCAAACTTGAACCTGTAATATGCCCCAGTCCCTAGTAAAATGCACCAGTTTCTGCCCACGCAGAGCTTTAGATCAACTTCAACACCACCTTTCTGGGTGTAAACACACAACCAATAATAATGGCAATTTGGCATATTCCTTCTAAATGAAATCCTAACACTAAAGGATGAAGAAAAAAAGAGGAGAAAAACAGCTCAAAGAATAGATGAAAATCTACAGACAACAATAATCTGGCATCAAGTGGGAGCAAATTTTGCACACAAAACAAAATGAGGATATGAGACATTTTCTTTATTCTTTAAAGAAGAAATTACTCAGCACAGACAGAGTCAGTGGATGAGTTTGGAAGGTCAAGGGAACAAGTATCCTTGAAGCAAACCAGAGAGATTAACAATGAGAGGAGGTATACAGGGAAGTTAAATTACGACACTGAGGGAGTCCATATCTGATTATTAAAAGTTCTGAAATACATACCAATACACAGAGAAAAGGTTTTTTTTTTTTTGCTTTTTGGGTCACACCCAGCGATGCTCAGGGGTTACTCCTGGCTCTGCACTCAGGAATTACTCCTGTAAGGGCACCCACCAATGTCCAGTATAACTAATGAATAAAGTCTGCCCTGAGGAATAATGTGAACCTGTAGAATACTAGGGATGAAGAAAACAAGAGAAATCACAAGGGCAAATTACTCAAATCACAGTATGGGTTAAAAGCCAGAATATAACAGAAACTTAGGCAAAATGAGGACATTGATTTTCAAATATTAATATGGGTGAAATGACTTCTATACCCAGCCAAACTGTGGATATTATATAAAGAAAGTCCTTTAAAAATAAATAGAATTTCAAAGTAGAATTTATGCAGGTCCTCTTCCTCAGAAACCTATTGGGGTTGACACTTCATTTGATGAAATACCAAAGACTTCTGATACAGGAAATCCAACATGGGTTAGAAATGGAGGCACTCTCAAAACAAGTACTGCATTCCCACCCTAAACACAGTAAAAACTAGAATGATGGGGTTAAGAGCTTCAGAAGAAAGGCACTAGCAAGTAAATAATTAATAAATAGATTTCATGACCATTACACTGCGTTTGATCTACTGAAAAAATTTGTGACACAAGCAGAATGTTTGGACTCGTCACAGAGATGGAAGAGTTACAGAGAAAAGAGAGGTCATTATTAACTCCTGAAGGAACAAGGAAATTGGAGAAAATAATTCAATATACAATTAACAGGCCTTAATAACAGTTAATAACAGTTATCAACATACCCCAGACATTACAAAGAATGTAATATGAAAACCATAAAAACCACTACGATAAGGGAAAGAATGGTTTGGGGCAAAGAAATCTTAGTCTTCATCTTCTAAAACAAGTCTAAAGATGTCTAGAATATAAGGACAACTTTTAGCATCATATATATGTATATGAAGTGATTGTACAGCATTTAATAAAAAGATTGTTTAAAAATACAGAAGAGGGGCTGGAGTGATAGCACAGCAGGTAGGACGCTTGCTTTGCACAATGCTGACCCGGGTTCGAATCCCAGCATCCTATATGGTCCCCTGAGCACCACCAGCAGTAGTTCCTGAGTGCAGAGCCAGGAGTAACCCCTGTGCATCGCCGGGTGTGACCCAAAAAGCAAAAGAAAAATAAAATACGGAAGAATATGGAAGAAAAGAAACAGCTAGAGGAGTACAAAGCTATGCCTATGTGGTTGGTCCCAGAGGTAGGAAAGAGCAAAAGACTACTGACTTATGAATTAAGCCTTGCTATAGGTAAGTATAGCTATTTCTATCCTACTTATTGTATTACTATGCTTAACTTTAAAAGCACTGTGCAAATACATGGTTTACAGAAGTGATGATCTTCAGAAATTGACAACATATAGAATAGCCTTAAGCCTATTTCTACTGAAAAACCTAGAGCTGGATTTCATGAGCAGGGCAGGGGCAGGAGTGTGAGGGTGGGGGGGATACATCACAAATCAACCAGCTACAGATTCCTTTGGTGCAACATATATACCTAATTAGATATGCAAAGAAAAGACCTTTATTTATTCTGGGTTTTTTTGGGGGGTGGTGGTTTTTTTTTTTTTTGCTTTTTGGGTCACGCCCTGTGATGCACAGGGGTTACTCCTGGCTCATGGACTCAGGAATTACTTCTGGCAGTGCTCGGGGGATCATATGGGATGCTGGGAATTGAACCCGGGTTGGCCGCGTACAAGGCAAACTCCCTACAAGCTGTGTTATCGCTCCAGCCCCAGACCTTTATTTATTCTGATTCAAATCTCCTAGAATGTCATAAAAATCACCTTATTTACTTCTATTACAATGTTGGCAATATATATATATATAAAACATCTTATTTTATCATCATTTTAATGCAACATAGCTCCCTAGTGACTTTCAAATTACTGCTTCAAATTCTAGAATTTCATGGTATCTATGAGAGGTATAGAAAATCTTTATTCTAAACCTTAATGTCTTCAAATATTAGAAAAGCTACGACCATTTAAAATGCTGCAGTCTAATTTTTCTTAGCCAATTTCTTTATTTCTAATTACTGCCAAGGGCACATAGCTAGAAACTACAATCTTCCTCACACTCTACCCCACCCCCACCCTGCCACCCAATTTCATTCCTGATCCCATGATTTAATAGGTGTGCTAATACTGGAATATTAGAAGTAATTTTCAAATCCCATTATAATAACCCTGAAGGCTTTTAATGAAGTATCACAACCACTGGGGTGGGGGGGGGGGTACACTTCAGTTATTCTCAAGTGTTTGCTTCCAAAGTCATCCTTTTGTAGAAAATACATAATTAAATAGACCGGTGACTGCAAAGTAATACATGGCAATTTTCAGACAAGTACTTCTAAGCACTTTCAATTACACATTTTATTCTAAGGAAAGCTAAGGCATCGGTACAGATGAGTGCCATCCATCTTCAGTCAGTTCCCAGTATGTGAGTCACTGGCAGCTGCTAGGGTCAAACTACACAGTGGCTGCCAAGCCAAGGGACTAGCTCTAAGCTATTCAAAAGATACACTGTCACTGTATCACTATCATCCCATTGCTCATCAACTTGCTTGAGTGGGCACCAGTAACGTCTCCATGGTGAGACTTGTTACTATATTTTGGCATATCGATATCGAATACGCCAAGGGTATCTTGCCAGGCTCTGCCATGCGGGTAAGATACTCCCGGTAGCTTGCTAGGCTCTCTGAGAGGGGCGGAGGAATCGAACCCGGGTCGGCCTTGTGCAACGCAGTCTGCCTTTTAGTTACTGAGCTGCCCTATGGCACAGTCACTGCCCCCAGTCCACAGTTAGATCTAAATTTTGGTTTCAGAAGATTCACTGAGTGTTTCCAAGTTTTGCATTCAAAAGACACGTCAATTTTCAGCACTTAATTCATGTCTAGAGTGATCATTCCCTACTATCTTTATAATAGTGGTCCCTTCTCTATCCTAACAGCCTAATTGAATGTAGGTAAAGGTATATACATGACAACCTTTTGGAACCTGTGTTGCAAGCCATAATGTGAGAGAGAGAGAGAGAAAGAGAGAGAGAGAGAGAGAGAGAGAGAGAGAGAGAGAGAGCGCCCATGCGCTAATAAGCAAGAGAGAAAGAGAGAAGGGTGGGGGGAGTACCTGCTATAGATAGGGGTAGGGGGTGGGAAACTAGGGAATTGGTGGTAGGAAATGTACACTGATGAAGAGAAGGTATTGGAAACATTGTATAACTGAAACCCAATCATGAACAACTTTGTTACTATAAGTCAGGGTGAGACATATCAGTACAACTTCTCCCTTTGCTCCTAGAAAACGCCATGTATTTTCAATTAGCATTGTCAGAAAGTTGAAGCACCCTCTGGTCTTTCCACTGAAAATCAATTATACACAGAAACAGTTAGGTGGTCTAATTTAGCAGTGCCATATGTACAGCACGAGGTGTTCAGCAGCTCTGATGAGGACTTGGCAATGATTTCAGCCAGCTGTCCAGGGTCCTGGTGTTACACATGGGTGATGACTATCATTCATTAAATTTTCCTTAATTTGTACATATCACCAGTTTTCCATTGTATAATTAACTATTTTCCTCCTGTTTCTTCCAGTTGGGCAAGTCAAAAATCCCGGTCACATTCCTTTTACAGACGTCTCAGTATTCTGTTAACTGCCACTCCTCCAAAATTAATGCCTCTTCACATGGCTACATTTTATATTAGCTGGCTTTGTTTTGTTTGGGAGTCACACCCGGTGGTGCTCAAGCTTTACTCCTGGCTCAGTGCCCAAGATGCCAAGCAGTGCCAGGAATCAAACCCAGCCTCCCACATGAAAAAAAAAATGCATCCCAGCCCTGCACAGTCCCCACAACAAGCTGCCTATTTCTTTTCTTTTTTTTTTTTTTTGAGTCATATCTAGAGATACTCAGGCATTCCTCCTGGAGGTGGTGCTCGGGGGGACCATATGGGATGCAGGGGATCAAGTCCGGGTTGGCTGTGTGCAAAGCAAACACCTCCCTGCTGTACTACTGCTGGGAATTGAACCCAGCCCAAGGTGCCTATTTCTTCCTCGCCCTTTTCTGATGGCAGGATTGTCTTGCACCCTGAAGAGCTCAGGACCTCATTTTCCCCAGTGTCACCCTGGTTTCGGGCAGCTATGCTTTTCCATCCACTCTGGCCCGCCCACTTTGTGTTCAAGTCATAGAAACTGCATTTTTTTTAAAACTGGCCATAACACACAATCATATAACACACAATTCACTAGTTCCACCCAGTTCGCACACTCATAAAGCTGTACTGGAATCAAAGTTTATTTTGCACGATAGCATGCACTCTGTTCTCACTCATTACTTCATTAAAAAAAAAAAAAAAAGAAAATGTGCTCGGGGGGCTGGAGTGATAGCACAGCGGGTAGGGCATTTGCCTTGCACGCGGCCAACCCAGGTTCGATTCCCAGCATCTCATATGGTCCCCTGAGCACCGCCAGGAGTGATTCCTGAGTGTAGAGCCAGGAGTCAGCCCTGAGCATCTCAGGTGTGACCCAAAAACCCAAAAAAATAAAAAATAAAAAATAAAGAAAATAAAAAAGAAAATGTGAGCCAATCCACTAATGGGCTACAATTAAGCTTGGGGAGTGGGGGCGAGTACCAATGGTATAAACACACCTGAGTCAATATAAATTAACTGAATTTGAGTCTTCAAAGAATTACTGAAAGAGTGTTTTTCAGTTCACATAAGTCTTTTCAGCGGCTCACCACTGGAATAAGAGACATGCAGCAATAGGTCATGGAAAAGTCCAGCATGAAGTTAATGGGTGTCACTGTGGCCAATTCTATTTGCATGCTGGTGCTTCTTAGCCTGGGGACAAGTCTCTGACAGATCAGTACATCACTCAGTCATAATGTGTCCTATGGATCCAACGAGAACTTTGCTCTTTCATTTGCTCTAGAGAGTCAGCTTCTCCCCTTCACTTTCCAGCCTATGGTTTCCCCCACCCTGGTGAATGACTGCTGCCAAATCAGTGGGAAGATCACCCCAGAATCTGCAAAACAGGACTTGAAATTTATTCTGTTAGAATAATGGGGTACAGGATCAAGGGGATATGCACATGTGAGGGGTTCAGATTCCATCTCTGGCACTGCCTGGTCCCCCTAGACCTCGCTGAGAGCAAGCTAAGAGCTCAGATTCAGATATCACCTCCAAAGAAAAAGAAGCAAGCAGACGAACTAGACTTACGAACTAAGATTTTGAAACCCCAACTTTAATTTTCTGAAACACTCAATGCTAGCTAGCTGCACTGCGCTAAGAAAGCCAGGGTGTACTAAAGCAAAAAATATTTTAACCAAGACAAATATTTGGAAAAAACTAATTGTTTTGTTTGAAAGTTTTCCATCAATATAAAATACAGAATACATCGTTCTCCTTTTATCTAAGGTGTGTGTTTTATAAATTAAAGATACTTGCAGGTTAAGTCATCATGTGGGTTAAAAAATCCTAAGAGACATGACAGATCATTCAGATCTTTCTCTAATGAACTTTCATCCAGCAAACGCTGATTCTACCAGTCCCTACTTTCTTTCTAGACACAATTCTTTGGCCAAACTTTGTTCATGTTGTTAATAAAAGGTAAATAGTGATACTCTAAGGCTTTATTAGGAAAAAAAAAAACAGAAAAAAACTTCTATGGCCTTTGTAAAGATTTTTCCCCTCAAGATATGGCATCTTAGTATAAAGTATCACTACACAAAGGAAAAAACAAATCAAACATCAATTTTGTTTAAGACATCAGGTTGAAATTTAAGAGTGCACAAAAAATTGTAGGTGATACAATGTGGTAACTTAATACTACTACTACTACTTTAACAATGATTCCACTGTTACATAAGTTCAATGCTAGGAAAATGCAAAACTAATATTTGTGTACTGATTTATATACACATATCTATATACATATATGTAATTATGTTTATCTTGAAGGATGTAGAGAATTAACATTAACAGGATTAATTCTGAGTAGTAGCACTAAACTTGGAAACAACCGAAAAAATTTGTACTAGTGACTTCCACAAATTTTTTTCATTTTGGTTTTACAATAAAATGCAAAATTTCAATTTTTAAACACTTAAAAAAAGTGTTTAGGTTTTTAAATACTTTAAAAAGCAGATACTGAGCAGGAGAGATAGTACAGCAGGTAGGGCTCTTGCCTTGCATATGGTTGACCTGGGTTTGATCCCCAGCACCCCAAACAGTCTTCCAAGCCCTGCCAGGAGTGATCCCTGAGCACAAAGTCAGGAGTAAGCTCTGTGTACCTTTGGATTTGTCCTCAAAACAAAATAAATAAAATAATTCTTAAATGAATACTATGTATCTACAAGCTGTTTCTGGACGCACAGAGGAACTTTTCAGGGACACCAAATACAAAGCAGCCTATGTTAAGATTCAGGTTAGAGATGCTTGTGTGCAGTTTGCAACGATGCAAAAGTACACTGTCCAAGAAAAATACAGATGTGAAAATAACAGCAATTGCAGAAAAGTGACTAAATACAGGAGTCTGTTCAAAAGAGGAAAATACTAGATGTTAGTACATATGCACTATCACCAATCAACGTAAAAAGTAAGTGCAATTAAATTTTAAATTCTATTTTTTTTCCTTTTTGGTTCTTGGACCAGACTGGTTGTGCTCAAGGCTTACTCTTAGCTCTGCACTCAGGGGTCACTCATGGCAGGCTCCAGGTGCCAGGGATTGAACCCAGGTTGGCCTCATGCAAGGCGAGTGCCCTAACAATTGTGCTATTACTCTTGCCCCTTAAACGCTAATATCTTAAAAGTACAAGATATGGAAGCTCAAGTTCTAGTTTTTGAAGGACTGTCCATACTGTTTTCCAGAAAGGCTGGACCATTTCTGGGAACATATCCCAAGGATGCAAAAAAGCACAGTAGAAATGACATCTGTACCTATATGTTCATTGAAGCACTGTTCACAATAGCCAAAATACAGAAACAACCCGAGTGCCCTAAAACAGATGACTGGTTAAAGAAACTTTGGTACATCTACACAATGGAATATTATGCAGTTGTTAGGAGAGATGAAGTCATGAAATTGGCTTATAAATGGATAGACATGGAGAGTATCATGCTAGTGAAATGAGTCAGAACTAGAGGGACAGACATAGAAGGACTGCACTCATTTGTGGAGTACAAAATAACATCACATGAGGCTGACACCCAACGACAGTAGATACAAGGGCCAAGGAGATTGACCCATAGCTGGAAGCCTGCTTCATGAGCAGAGGGGAGAAGGCAGATGGAATAGAGAAGGGATCACTAAGAAAATGATGGCTGGAGGAACCAGCTGGGATAGGAGATGCATGCCAAAAGTAGATAATGGACCAAACATGATGACCTCTCAGTGTCTGTGTTGCAAGCCATGATGCCCAAAAGTAAAGAAAGAGTATGGGGAATATTGTCTGCCATAGACACAGGGGGAGGGTGGGAAAGGGAGGGTATACCCAGGATATTGGTGGTGGGGAATGTGCACTGGTGGAGAGATGGGCATTTATCATTGTGAGATTGTAACCCAAACGTGAAAGCTTGGAACTATCTCACAGTGATTCAATAAAATTAAAAAAAAAATTTTTTAAAGTACAGGATATACATGGTGAATTAATAAAAGAATTTAAAAAAAAAGTACAGGATATATGGGGCTGGAGCGACAGCACAGCGGGTAGGGCATTTGCCTTGCACGCAGCCGACCCAGGTTCAATTCCCAGCATCCCATATGGTCCCCTGAGTACCGCCAGGAGTAATTCCTGAGTGCAGAGCCAGAAGTAGCCCCTGTGCATTGCCAGGTGTGACCCAAAAAGCAAAAAAAAAAAAAAAGTACAAGATATACCCCCATCAAAAATGCAAACAAATTTCCTTCAACGTTTTAAGTAGCAAAAAGTTACTAGTGACAACCTAAGAATTATCATGAGTGTATCTTCAGTACCATATTTAGGCTAAAAACAAAAAACATCATAGCCTGGGCTTGGAAAAAAAAAAAAAAGAAAGATGTGCCCTCTGAAGAATGGCTTTAAATTTCAGAAAGCAGTAAATTGTCAAAAATTTTTACAAATTGAGCATAGTCCTCCAAGCTAAAGAGGATGGTGAATAAGCTTGCTTCTTGTATCTTCATATTTTTTGAGTCTCAGAATCTGGCTAAACCAATTAATATGTTTCATAGTGGTGAGTTGCAACATTGAAGAATGTGAAGAAAAAGCAGCACCAGTTTCTACTGGGAAAGCAGCAAGTTCCATCTCCCATTCTCTCAAGTGCAATCACACAATAGGCACAGAGAGTAGAGAAACCTGCTTGGAAAAATTGAAAAGGTCCTTAAAAAGAGGAAAAGGAAAGGTCCTATGGCAAAAATTTCAAAGGCTCTCCCACTACACACATTTGCCAAAGCTACACCATGACTGAACACTGAAGCTTTTACTCATCGGACCTTTTCACCTTCTAGCACAGCAACTTAAGAAAACCTACCAAGACAGCAAAAACCACTCACGCCATTACTATCTTTAAAATAAACAGACTAGAACCTCCACTTCTCATCCTTCCTGGGAAGGAGCACTAAGCAGATGTCAATTGAATAGTTGCCAGCCTCCAATCTTCTGATACCCAATTCAAAGATTCTGTATAAATTAAGTTTATTTCATCTCCCTGTTCTTCCACCATCACTTTAAGTTAAAAAAAAGGAAAGTTCCATGGCCTCTGGCTAACAAGGTGCCTTGAAACTGCCGACCCATTCCCTATGAAGCGCTTTATTCTGAACACCTTTATGCCAATGTGGTTAGTTAGCACTTTTGAAACAGCAAGTCAGGAACATTGTCCGCCTGCAGCCCAATCACGAATAACTTCGTAACTTTGTAATTCACAGTGATGCAATAATTAAAAAAGAAACGGCAGGTCAGTCCCTGAAATGACAAGTATCGTCGATGGGCAGGAGGCGAAGTGCGGACATCTGCCTGCAGGAAAGTAAGTGCAAGACAACCCTGCAGAGAGAGAGGACCGCCGGGAGTGAGCCCTCAGCGCAGAGCCAAGAGCCTGTGATGCGCAGCGCCAGATGTGACCCCAAACAAGCAACTGCCGCCACCAGCAGCAGCAAGTGCAAGCCAGAGAATCCCTAAGGAGAGATCCATCACTGGGCAGTTTGAGGTGCCTGGGGAGGAGAGACCCGCACGCAAACCCTGTCCAGCCAGCGACCTTTCGGCGAAATCCACAGAAACAGATGCAGAGGCGGAGGCTAACCCCCTCTCCCGGGCCCCCAGAAAACGCAGGTTAAGTGCAGATCGCGCCATAGACAGACAAGATGGCATATCTTGCAATTAAGGCGAGGGCGGTGCTTGGGAGCCCCCAGGATCGCAGCAGAGCGCTAAGGCGATGGAAAGGGGAAGCAGCCCATGCCCAGCTGGGTCGGTCTGAGCTAGAAGAAATCAGGTTTCCGCCTTAGAGAGAAGCCAGTTCTGCCCGGGACCTGCCGGGATGTGGGGGTGGGAGGGGAGGATGCTACACATCCGGGGGGGGGCGGAGGTCCCCGCGCCCGCCCTCCCTGAAGACCCGGGGTGCCGCAGGGCTGTACCAGGTGTAGTTGTCTCCGTCCCGCCAGGCGGCCACGCTGTCCAGGTCCAGCGGCTCCACCTCGTCGAGCAGCGTGGGGGGCGGCGAGGGCGGCGTGGCGGCTCCCCCGGGCGGCGAGCCCGCGCCCCCCGGCTCCGGCCCGCCGCCGCCCGCGCCGAAAAAGCCCGCGGCGGGCTTGAAGTAGACGAAGGGCGCCTCGGGGGGCTGCGCCAGGCTGCAGAGCAGGGAGGGCGCGGGGCTGGGCAGGCAGTAGGTGCCCGGGAACGCGGGGCTGGAGCCGCCGCCGCTGCTGCTGCCGCTGCTGCTGCCGCCGCTGCTGTGGCCGCCGCCGCCCCCGGTGCCCAGCGCCAAGCCGAGAGCCAGGCCCCCCGAGGCAGCGGCGGCAGCAGCCGGGGGGCTCCGCGGACTCAGCGGGCTGCAGGCCCCGGCAGGGGGCGGTGCGGCGGGCGGCGGCGAGGGCAGCAGCAGCAGGTGCGGGGCGGCGGCCGCGCTGGCCGCGCGACTCCGCAGCTGCTCGTTCTGCTTCTCCAGCTTGCGCACCAGCTCCTGCAGCTTCTTCACCTCCAGCTCGGCGTTCACCACGGGCCCCGAGCCCGCGCCGGAGCCGCCCCCCGGCGAGGCGCATTTCACCTGCTCCGCCATCATCGTGGGCTCCCGCGGCGCCGCCGCCGCCGCCGCCGCCGAGGACGCTGCGGGGTGCGCGCGCGGCGGTCGGCTCCCGGGGCCGCGGGGAGGCTTAGGGCTCCGGCTCGGCCACCGCGGCCGGGGACGCGCAGCGAGCTGGGGCGGCGGCCGGCGCGGCTCTTCGCATCAGCACCGGGGCCCAGCCTCTGGCCCAGGCAGCCGCCGCCGAGCCGCTCTGCACATGCTCAGAGCGTCCCTCCAGTCCCCTGGGCGCGCGGCGGCTCCGGGTTTTAGCCACGGCCCCGGGGCGGGGCGGGGCGCGGGCTCCAGGGGGCGGGGACGGGGCGGGGCGAAGGCCCGGGGGCGGGGCCTGCCCGGGTCGGGGGCGGGGGACTGCGGGACCACCGCCCCCGCCCACGTAACCTTGCCCCAGGTGCCTTGCTGCGACCTGGCCTCGGCGTTCCCGCCACTGGTCCTTCCTCCTGCAGCTGCGGCGCGCGGAGGCTGCACATCC
The DNA here is from genome assembly GCF_027595985.1 of Sorex araneus. Lineage (NCBI taxonomy): Eukaryota > Metazoa > Chordata > Mammalia > Eulipotyphla > Soricidae > Sorex > Sorex araneus. The sequence continues at coordinate 272,798,253 of NC_073302.1, read as the reverse complement.
CTAGTGGATGTGGAGCCAGGGGCTGGGTGCCAAAGAGGCCGCGCTGCAGGTGTCTCCTCCCCAGGTGGGCACGTCCTGCAGTGGCTGGTTTGTCTTCCTAGAGAGCACTGGGATGCTGGGATGCTTGATGGTCCGACCTGCTAGCTGCTAGCGAGTGAAACCTATAGGGAAAAAACACACACACAAAAAAAACCCTAAAGGCTGCAAGACGTTTTAGGAAACGGAAATAGATAAGCGCGAGAGAAAGGCTTTGAGAGGATGCTGTTGATGCCTTCCTTGGTGGTTCAGAAACAAAATGGGGAGAGGAGGCAGAAGAGAAAGAAGAAAACCTCTCTAAATGAAAGGTTTAAAAGAGGAGAGGGAGAGAGAGAGAGAGAGAGAGAGAGAGAGAGAGAGAGAGAGAGAGAGAGAGAGAGAGAGAGTGAGAGTGGCCAGGTGCCTTTAGTTTATTCTAAAACTGTCTAATACGAGCTATTCAGTTACCACCAAGAGTTGCGTGAAGAAATGGAGCGCATTCTTCTATATATGCCATCCATTCATTAATAAAGGTCTGGGAGCGCCTAATTCTGTGCCAGATTCCCCTTTTTTAAAGAGTGGTGCATACTAGCAATAAACAGGCAGAAATCATTATGGGAGAAACATGAGTAAAATTGTGTAGTGCTCCATCTGTTCAATGATTTACAAGCTATTAAAGTCAGGCTTCCTGGGGTGAGGGAGTGTCACAAAACCTTAGGATTCAGCCCCAACACCCCTAATCTCACTGCAAATCTGTTTTTTCAGCAAAAGTATTGGATGGAGTTTCATTCCATTTTGTTGACTTAACATTGTAAATGTTCAACACAATCATAGAATTCTGAATGCTGTGATGAGAAAAGCCCACAGAGCAGGTTTTTATCCTCTTGGGAACTGACATTCCAGGCTTTGCCACAATGTAACCCGTCCCTCTGGAAGCATGAAGCCCATTGTATGCATTGGGTTTAAATATGGGAGATTTTTCCATTTAGAAACATTGTGTCTGTCCAGTTGTCAGCCTATCTGGCAAGTTTCAGTGGGGTAGGGAGAGTATTCTGCATTTTATAAGGTTGGTGAGAACTTCCAGGATTTACATGAGTATGGGTGATAACAACCTGAACATTCCCACCTGGCTTGCAACTTGCTAGCCAGCTACCTAACCACCTGTGCCCCCTATCACCTATCCAAGTTTCACTGGATCTTCAGGATATTCGAGCTCTTACTAAAACCTGGAGAAGTGGAATAATACTACAGAAAGTCCTAAGCAAGAATCTATTGAAGGATTTATCCGCATGCTCAGTGGCAGATGCGGGTAGCAGTATCCCTGCAACACAAAGAAAGGGAGAGGACAGACACAATGAGAACAAAGAGCTGCTGGGTTTCCCATTAGCAAAAGAAATTGGGAATAGTCATGTAATAGTGAAGACAGCAAGAACTGGGATGTGAAGAAAATCGGTTGTTTTCGCTGCACAATTTATATACGCTAAAGGAGAGATAAACAGCCTGCTCCTCCCCCATTCCCCAGTAAGAGCTCTAGCATACATTCAAGCAACCAGTAGTTCCGCTAAATGCTAAAGACCTGTATTTTCCTATTGACATTTATAATCCAAGTCTTTATTGTTTAAAAAGCATCCACTGAAATTTAGACATAGGATAGAAACAAACTGTAGTGGCCTCATTTTCTAGTCTGCATTCCTTCTCTGTAAAGACAAATTCACCCTCTTTGTGTTTTAAAAAATGTGAAATCATTCATGTCAAGGAAAAAATGTCAAATGATTTCTTTCCATTTCTTTCCCCTACCCCCTTCTGCGAATTAAGCAGCCACACAGACCAGATCACACTCAAATGCACACTGATTGTAAGTGGGTATCCCCAGGATGCCAGGTCTCTTTAACACATAATTAAAGAGGTTGATGGTGTCAAGGTTTTAATTAAGCAGTCTTGATTTTTTATTTTGATGCTAATGTACAGGTTTTATGTTTGGAAAGAAGTTGCATTCATAGTTACTCAATTTAAATATTTTCAAGTAAAACATATAAGGGATTTCAGAGGCTTACAAAGAAGATATGAGAAGTTAGTATGTAGGTCTCATTAAAAATTTTATACTTTAAGGCTTCATTAGAAACACCGTGAGTGGATGAGAAATATTCGTATAGTCATATAGTCAAAACATACAAAGAAATGCATGTTTCTTCACTGAGTCTCATTCCTTCCTCTCTGTGGTCACTATTCACTCTAGTGGATTTTTTAATTAATTATTTTTTATTAAGACACTGTGATTTACAAAATTAGACAGAGTTGAGTTCCAGGCATGCAATGTTGCAGCACCAACCCCATTACCATTGTCAAGTTTTCTCCACCACTGTCCCCAACTCCCTCTCATCCCCCAGTTGCCTCCTTGACAGGTGTTTTTAAGTTTGGAGGTTGTAGATTAGATCTGAAGCTTTGAGGACTGTTGGTAACTCTGGTGAATTTTAAGAAAGAAAAGAGATTGAGTTTTTTGGTGTTTTTCACACATTGTTCTAACAGTACCTATAGATGTATTAACAACTCAGTCATGGAATTGCAAAGGCAGTGTTGTTTTTGTGAATTTGTAAGCTTAATTCTCCAAGAAATCTAATAGCCTGATATTCCAGTTCTACAGAAAAAGCAAGGTTACTTGCCCAAATTCGGTCATAACAATTCTTGGCCACTTACTTGTTGCCCACTCACACCTCTCCTCCTAACCAAGTCATGGAATAAAATCCTCCCAAAGCAAGTCCCATATATCTTCAATGTAGATTTTTCATCAATACATTGGACTTACCTCAATATGAGCACTCATATGATTCATTCAATTTGGTAGAGTCAATTATTGCAGGAAGAGAAAATCATCCAATGTTTAACTAAGATCAAAGATCTCCAACTGTGCTTTCAAGTTGAATTCAGAAAGACTATGACATTTGATTTTTTTCAGTCCCAAGCCCTTGGGTACAGACTTATTTGAAAAAAAAATTGCACATGAAACATTAGATATTTTGGTGCTTGGAGTATTATGTAAAGGTGGTAGATTTTTGTTGCGGTTGCTACAAAGCAACTGAATATATTCAGCTAACAAGGATATATGTGTTAAATATTATCTCAAGTTAAAAGATGACTTAAACTCATCATCTTGCACTTTAACAAAACAAGTGTATGATGAATCTCAGTGTCAAGTTTTCTCCACCACTGTCCCCAGGCTCCACCTCATCCCCCAGCTGCCTCCTTGACAGGCGTTTTTAAGTTTGGCTGTTGTAGATTAGATCTCATGCTTTGGTAACTCTGGTGAATTTTAAGAAAGAAACGAGATTGATTTTTGGTGGTTTCCACACATTGTTCTAATAGTACCTATAGATGTATTAACAACTCAGTCATGGAATTGCAAAGGCAACGTAGTCATCAAGTTGTCAGTCATCAAATGCATCCTGGACATTAATGTTTAGCCATACAGAATAGACTGGGTCTATTCAGGTCGACACAACTCTTATACAGTGCCTGCCACTGTGGTAAGCACAGAGCAAAGAAACACTGACACTTATTTTACAAGAAATGAATAAATAAATACATTTTCAAGTTCCTATTAGAACTCAAACAAGGACCTAATTAGTTATTTCCATAATCCTCACTTATCATTTGGGAACAATACAGGATAATAAGAAGACTATTTCCCCCCACACACCAACATAACTGATTATTTCACATCTGATCCAATTATTAGGTTAAGAAAATGCTCCAACCAATGATTGTATTTTAATGTAAGAGTATAAACTTGAGAGAAAACAAAAATACACAATCAGAATTTATGTAAATAATCTTTGTGGGCTTTGATCTATTCTGACCACACCTAACTCTTATTACTGAAACTCATGCTGATAAACCATATAATTATACTGCATAAAGTCCTATAGAGTAGTAGTTATAACCACATACTAGTAATAATACTCATCTAAAGCTATACTTGGCGAAGTCCCTTTTATTAAACTACTTATCACTTGCCTATTATTCCCAAGTCACGATGCTAGATGATTTTTTTAAAAAGTGAGTAGAACTGTCTATATCACCAAGACCTTATCTAGTTATCTAGTTGGAGAAAGCAGCACAAAAATGAAGTTCAAATAGAAGTACATACTACCAGGCTTAGTATGTATGATGGGTGTTATGTTGGAAATACAGGTCAACAGCAGAGGGATCTGTGCCCAAGAAAGAACAATTAATTTTATGTGAAGTGTTGGGGTTGGCTTCTTATAGAAAACCAAATTTCACTTGGTTGACCTTATCAAGTTGTAAGACACTGGGACAAGTATTGTGATACTCATTTATCAGGTGGATTTCCAGCAGATGAAGTCAACTACAGAATCAAGATACAAGTCTCAGCTCTCAAGTTTGGTCATTAGTGGTTTCTTTGTGCTCAGTTTGTATGCTTTGCTTTTTGGGTTTGTTTGTTTGTTTTGCAACTTTTGGGGTCACATCCGATGATGTCCAGAACTTATTCCTGGCTCTGCAGTCAGAGATCACTCCTGACAGCACTCAGGGGATGATATGGGATGCCAGTGATCAAACCTGGGTCAGTCACGTGCAAGGCAAACACCTTACCTGCTGCACTATCACTCTGGCCCTATTATTTTTGTTTTTATTTTTTCTTTAACCACTCACATATCTATCACACCTATTAGAATAAAGTGTTTTGCTATTTGTCTTTAAAAAGTTATCACCAATGTTTCTAAGTCCTTAATTCAAATGAACTCATTTATTTATCAAACAAGTTGTAGAGGTACCTTCTATTATAATTCCCGTTCTTATAAATGAGGAAACAGGCACAGAGAAGTCAAACACTCTGCCCAGAGTTAGCCAGCTAGTAAGTGTCACAAAGCTGGAATTTGAAGTTGGATAGTCTGACTTTAAACGGACTCATCTTCAGGCGGCCAAAACAGGAAACGTCCTAAGTGCCAGCATTTCTTAGGCTACGCAGAGCAGGAGACTCTGATTTAGCAGGTGGTCTAGCTACTGACTTATTAGTGAAAAATCAATGACCAAAAGTGCCTTGAAAAAGTCTGATTTACTAATGAGAAAATATTAATGGAAACATTAAGCACAGATTAGAAAGCAGGTTTCCAAGATGAACAAAATTGCCAGTGCTGGTACAACATTTTGTCACAGCACAATGGCTATTCATTCAATGCTTATTTCTTTCGGCACAGATGACAAAACAGCATGAACTATCTCTGCTTTGTTTTGCATTGCTAGCCATTTGGATTTTCAAATGTCAATACCACTCCAGAGAATACTCAAAATAAACCCTGTCACAGCTAATGTTGGACCTGAAACAAATGGTTCTTAGAGGTAATTTAAAATCCAAAAAAAATTCTTTAAGGGAATTAATTCAAAATCTGAAGTCAACCATATAGTTTATATAGAACAAGTTTTTTCTCTTCTTAGAAATAAGCATGCAAGACTACTTAAAGCTTAAAGAGTAGCATACTTAAAAGCATCTTTTGAGTCTTTTTTCAAAGTTCGTCAACTTTATAAGAGGAAAATGAATCCAGTATGACTTGAATTTTGCTGGCAAGAATGAGGGATTTATCCTCCACACTGAGTGTCTAATGTGAGCTTTTGAATGTGTGCATATTTAGAATAACATATTTTATTTTCCTCAAAAGTTTCTCTAATCATAAAAGTCTATGTGGTAATTTCCTTTAACTCAATATTTTTTCTTTGCTATTTCCAGAGCTTTTGTTAACCCCCTTATGTGTAAATAAATAAATACATAGATAGATAAATAAATAAATAAAAATCTCACTGGACTATTACAAGGCTCAAAAAGGTCAGAAATCATACAGCACACCTGAGTCATAAGTTTTCCTAAGACAGTGGAGGTTATAGTTATCCTTCAAGGAACAAATCTAAAGGACAAAACTGGCAGAATTTAAATGGTAATGGAAAGCCACATAGAGAAAACAATGCAGCTTTCTTTGGGCAAATGATCACATTTCTAGAAGGTAGGAACAAGATTCAAGGAAGGCATCGCAAGGTTATCCAAAACTTCCTGTGGTGAGTGCCTAATCATGGTCCATGCATATGATAGTTTAGAAAAGAATAATAATTATGACTTAAATAATGACATGTATTAAGCTATATATCTCTAGTTCATTCACTTAGACAGTGATTACAATCATGTCAGAAGATTGTGTCACCATAATTATATGTATGATTTTTTTCCTTATCTGCAGAATTACTTTTGTTTATTTTCAGAAAAGAAGACATGTATTGACTAGTAGTGAACAGTTTGTTGAAGATAAGTATCTTCATCAAAATAGAATGCAAAAAGTTCAGAATGTATAGCCAATTTGGTAAGAGATGGGAGAGTTAGCTATGCAGGAGGTTTTATAGTTTTAAAACTAGCCTAAAGCATTTGTATCTAGACTTAAGACTTCATTTGTTAGCATTTGTAATGCATTTTGTTAGTAATGGAAAAGCAGTGGCTCTTAGCTCACAGATGTTTCTTCAAAAGTATAGAGAGACAAAAGAACAAAAAATCAAATATCATTTTAAAAACATAAACTTGTTCGGTCATTAGGTCAACCGAGTGCAAATGCAGCTCCAAAGAAAATCTAAGATAATTCAGGTTGTAAAAGACAGAAATCCACATAAAGCAATTGTAGAGACTGCCTTTGGAAAAGATAAGGTGGCAGCTTTGTCCTAAGTCACTGTTAAGTTGCACATCTGGACAGGAAGCAAGGTTAGAGGGAGTGCACTCAGAAAACTGTCATCCTCACTCACTCAATTACTCAGACTGAAAAAGACCTGTCTCCTTGCTCCCACAGTTGCCAAGGCACCAACAATAGGTCACCAACGTTATGCTAGCTCATAAAAGGAACAAAAATTCCATCTACTCGGATTTCATTGACCAAAGCGAATCATATGGCTACACACAACTTCAAGGTCAAAGGGTCTGCGAACACTATATAACTAGAAGAAGAAAATATTTAATTTACCCCACAGCCTGCTAGGATACACTTTGGTGTTGTATTTTGCTTTGTTTTTGTTTGTTTGTTCGTTTGTTTTGCCACACCTGGCTATGCTCAAGGGTAACTCCTGGCAGTACTTTGTTGGGGACCAGTATGCTGTTCTCGGTATCAAACCAATGTCAGCATGCAAAGAAGCACTTCTATTTCTCTGACATTGAATGCTAATGTTTCTTGTACAAGACAAACTTAAGGTCCAGATTTATCCTAAATATTTTGGCTGCTCCCCCCGACCCAAGATATTGGAATCTCCCGCTTTTGTTATTTGATTATAAATTTCTATATGCTCATATACATATATATATGCTTTTGTATGTTTTAGTATAGTACTGATTTGTAATTAAAAATAAAATTTGTGTTTGCTTCTTTACATCTTTGTCCTCTTTCACTCTTGATTCCTAAATTATTGCATTATGCGTTGAGAAAGATTACAGTCTTCCTAGTTCATTGGAATTTGATATTTCCTACACTGTCAATATGTGGCGATGTTCTGTGTGTACTAGATGGAATGTATATATCCTATTTGTTGAATACAATTCGTCAGACAGGAACACTCACAAACAAGGACTTGACCCCACCCCGAGTACAAGAATGAGTGTACTCCCGGGCTCTGCATCCAGCCCCGATTCCTGGTCCCCTCATCCTCCGGGTCGCAGACACAACACCACTTAGTTAGCACAGCACAGCACAGCGAGAGTAAGAAAAGCCATTTTTGTCCGAAACTTCTCATACAAAAATGTAAAGGTAAATGACATAAAGCATATTTATAGGAACGAAGGGGCTTTTTTCACACTCATTCAGGTATCGGGACAAGAGGGTGTGTGCCAATTCAGTAGAGTGCGCTGGGCAGCAGAAGCCCCCTGTCTCTCTCTGGCTGAGCCTCGCCGCCGTTGCAGGCTCCTAGTTCTTGCTTACATATGCTGGTCATCAACTTGAGAATGCTGGTACAAATGAGGTATTGGCTAACCAAAAAGCCCACTGTTAAATCTGAATTGTAATGGATTTTGACATCTAGGATAAAAGACACTTTTGCACCCCCCCCCCCAACCCTTTCCTTTTTTTTTTTTTTTTTTTGGCAGTCAGGGGAAAAGAGAAGATGAGGGAGGTTTACATTTGGATTTGTTTTAAATTTTTAAAAGCTGTTCTTGTAAATTTACCATCTGTTACTTCAGTGCTTCAAAGTGGCTATGGTAACTGTTCAGGAACATCAGAAAAAACTGGGGTAAAATTGGGCATCACTTGACCCCTACCAAACCTTTCTCATGGAGGGAGACTAACCCATTGTGAGTAGTACTACATTACAAGAGAACACTTCTCTGCAAATATGTTAGCTCTCTGGTTAATGTATAGCAGCAATAGGAATTAGTTGTAGACATTCTGTAAATCATTTGAGTTATAGGATGTTGATTACAAGAAGAAGTTTCCACCATTTTTCTGAGTTGGCCTTCTGCAATAATGTTCACCCAACATCTTCATATAAATTTCCTATTACTGCAAGCAAATCTGTTTAAGCTATGCCATTAATCTTTAAGAAAGAATCATCCACAATGTAAACTTTCAGATTCCACCCCTCTCCTAAAACAATGTTTGAGAAGGAGAAATCACTAAGGATATATTGCTGATAGTGATATTGACATGTTGTTTGGAGGATAAAATGTTGCACTGCGGTATAAAACAAATGAGTACTATGTTTATGTCATTGATAACAAAGAATTAGCATGGAATAAGAGAGCTGTCCTTTATAGTTAACAACTTTAGGTTTATAACCATTAATTGTTTTAAATGGAAATATCAGAGCAAATTCGTTGATATACTTTAGTAAAAATATGTTAATTTTAGCATTAAATACTAAAGTATTTTGCATACAATGAGCAACCCAAATAGTAAAGTATTCTGCCTATACAAAGCAACTTAAGAGCAAAAAGTTATCCTAATGCTTGGATTTTAGTTCATTTTCCACAAATATAAACGTGTTCTTGAAGAAAACGTACTGCTTCTGGAGGTAAGAAATATACCAGATGAACCTGAAAATGCTTTAACAAAGTCTAGCAGAATTGTGTCCAAAAATGACTCAAGTTCCAATTTGAATAAGCCCAAATCTCCAATGATTAATAGACTTATGCCTCAATAAGGACAATAACCGCTCTGGATTAAAACATATCAGGAGGCTGGAGCAATAGTACAGCTGGTAGGGCATTTGCCTTGCCTTGCATGCGGCTGACCCAGGTTCTATCCCTGGCATCCCATATGATTCCCCAAGAACGACCAGGAGCAATTCCTGAGTGCAGAGCCAGGAGCAACCCCTGAGCTCACTGGGTGTGACCCCCAAAGCAAAAAATAAATAAATAAAATATATCAGATATTTTAGATGTAAATCCCTAAATTCAAATTGATACTTAAATGCATAATAATTTATGGAGATCACTAAGACCTTCCGTTATTTAACTACTATTTTGAAAAATACATACGTGATAAAGCCCTTAATATGTCCTTTCTGTACAATTTAGAGTGATCAAATTGCTGGTGAGAGAAGGTATCTATGCTTTCACACGTGTATTCTAATAGATAAAAGTGAAAGAACAGAATGAGATCATCATACCGAGCTACCCTTAGCGGGATTGGCTAACACCACAAAATGAAAGGCACTTTTGCCTTTAATGAAAGTACAAAATATCACTTACTACGTAGGCCACATACACACAATGCCACTAACCTTAAATTTGGTCACCTCTCGAGAAGCAGAATTACAAGGGCCAAGAAACATGTTCAAAATAAAACCAAAGTACAAACAAAAAACCAAGTTCCGTGGGCACTCCATGGAAACTTCTTCTCTGACTCTTCTCCATCTCTTCTCTCTTACCCTTCTTTTTCTACAATAACAAAATTACGAGGATTAAAAGAGACATGAGCATATTGACTAAAAGCAATGCACATAGTTTGGAGGGGCTACAATTCAAATATACTTAGAAAATGGCTATTGCATAATTTGGAAGACCTAAATACTGCCTGAATACTTGAGATTAAAGAAATACAGCTGAATTACAGATGAATTATTTGTAAATAATTCAAGTTACAGAACAGCCTAAGTGCCTATCTATAGATAAATAGGTAAAGAAGATATATTACAAATACTAGCCAGCTATAAAAAAGATGACATCTTTCCACTCATGATGACATGAATGAAAACCTGAGAGGGATTTTCTGAGTGAGAGAACATATGTTGGGGCAGAGGCACACTTGATGGCGCTCAGTGCTTTTTTTTTCTTTTTGGGTTACACCTGGCAGTACTCAGGAATTACTCCTGGTGGTGCTCAGGGAACCAGATGGGATGCTGGGAATCGAACCTGGGTCGACCACGTGCAAGGCAAACACCCTACCTATGGCTCTATAGCTCTAGCCTTATACTTTTACAACACCTAACTATTTTAATACTCTATTTGTAGGTTACTTATACTAGGGTTTCTTAAAATTTCCCCCTCACGGGGCTGGAGTGATAGCACAGCGGGTAGGGCGTTTGCCTTGCACGCGGCCGACCCGGGTTCAAATCCCAGCATCCCATATGGTCCCCTGAGCACCGCCAGGGGTGATTCCTGAGTGCATGAGCCAGGAGTGACCCCTGAGCATCGCCGGGTGTGACCCAAAAAGCAAAAAAAAAAAAAAAAAAAAAAAATTTCCCCCTCACTACCCTCCCATGTTTTTGCCACACAAAAGATTATGTATAAAAATACCTGAGATTTATTTCACAGTTTATTTTGAATTAATTTCTGGTTATTGCATATCCAGTAAACTTTCATTGTTGCCAAATTGCTAAAACTTTGACATTTAGTTATGAGATCTGATATGAAGTAGAAAGACACAATAAAATGTGACCACATCACTTTTTTTGTCTTTTGGAGTCACACCCAGTGACTCATGCTCTCAGGAATTATTCCTGGCAGTGCTCGGGGGACAATATGGGATGCTGAGAATCGAACTTGGTTTGGCTGCATGCAAGGCAAACGCCCTACCCATCGTGTAATCACTCCAGCCCCCAAGGGACCATATCACTTTTGATTAAGAAAACTTAAGGTGGTAATTGCCACCGTGAAAGCCAGTGTGGTGCCCATTTATAAAGTAGCAAACAACAATTTAACAAACTAAGACCTACACTATTTTTGATTAAGAAAACTGAAGACATTGTCACAGTGAATACCAGCATAGTACCTGTTAATTACTCACAGAATCTTGATTTGCCTGGATTTCTCTACACACCATACTGGAATTGATCATGACAGATGCTAGCCCACCCATTGCTTTCCTCCATATTTCTGTGTAAACCCTTCAATGTTTATGATCCTTTCAATATCCTTCAGATACGTCAGCCAAAAGTGGATGCATGGGCTGGGGGGGTCCTTCATCAGCTCAATGAGGGCCTGAATACCTCATTTAGTTTTGGGGGGTTCTCGCCCAGGAATTCTTGCCCAAATGGGCTAATCGTTCAATGGGAAGGTAGAGGATGTAGTACAGAGTTCTGAGGTGCTGGAGATTGGTGAGGGGATGCTTGGGGGGGCGGGTACCATGTGGTACCAGGGTAAAACAGGTTCAGCCACATGCAAGTCATGCTCCTTAACCCCTGTTCTATCTCTCCAATGCTGAGAGAACTTTGTTTAAACCATAATTGTGCATATCTTAATTGGTACACTGCTGGAAAGTTTATTTTAATTCTGAAGGGCCCCTCAACATATGGAAGCTTGTCAGGAACAATGAGGCTTTTCCAAGTGAATAAATTAGCTTCATTAACCTGGATGTTACTGAAGCTTTTCACACCACATTTGCCGAGTTTGGATTCCTTCCTAAGCCGTATCATGATGGCCACCATCTTGGATCTATCTGGGGCTACTGTTTTCTGGCCGCTAAGGTTATTTCACCTGGAAAATTAACCAGAGGCAAATAGATTAGATGCCTTATATGTTTCTGAGCACATGGTTGATAACAGGTAAGGAAGGTTTTCAAAAGTCCATGATTGTTGGCTATTCATTGCCCTCTTCACTCTCAGGCAACCTTCTGGCCCCTAACCCATATTTCTAAGAACCTCTTCCACTGTGATCATTGTGGAATGTAGATGGAGGAGTTCCTGCTAGAGGCAGGAAAAGGTCAAAGCAAGGACCATAATATAAGTGGAGACTTTTTACAATTGCTGCCCAGAAAATGTTGAACCGTCACAGATCGATAACTACTTAGGGTCCCCTCTACCTTTTCCTGAGAGTTTTCATTGTAATTACCCTTTAATTACTCCTCAATTGTTCATTGGATACCCTAAAGGATAAATTACTCACATTTTCATTTATACATTTCTGCACTGACTATTTTATCATGAAAGAAGGCACTGAGAATCAACCTAATTCCTGGCTTTCAAGTTGTAGCAGTAAGTTAATGGGACTTGTATTTTGTGTGTAGGAATGTCTGTGGTGCACTTGGTGCCTGAGAAAATAACCAGAGGAAAACAATCTGTAATGCATACTGACCTGTTCATATACATTTCTGTCCTTGATGTCCTCTTTCCCTTCTTCATTTGCTCACGGAAACCCCCTCAAACTTAATTGGGACTCAGGGATAGAAATTTAATTGAGCCTCCAGGACAACTAGACCTAGTCAAAGAGTCCCTAGCTATGTCAACATGTGAATATAAATGTGTATAATGCTAGTGCCGCGTCAATTTCAAAGAAATGAGGCCTCTTCCTCTTTCTTTTTCCTCTCATGCTGTCATGTAACAGTCTGTTTTGACCCTGTCGTATAAGTTGCTCCTCTGGGGATCATGGAGCAACATGGTAGAAAGAACCAGCATCCCAAGAGGCCCTTGAACCACAACCACTCACCTCTCCAAGACTACAACCTAATGCACGGTTGTTACCAGAGAGAGAAAGTTTTTTTCTATATGTTTGTCGTCCCTGCCTTTTGTAACTTTCTTGTGAAAGCAGCTTAGCTTGTACTCTAACACAATATGTCTCACTTGCATATGTTGTACTTTTTTCCCCACAGAGGCATATGGAAGCTTTATTCTTAGATTTTAAGAAGTGTCCATCCCATTTTCTACAAAGGCAGACCCAGACAACAGTGAATGAGGGTTCTGTTGTTAGCACATTCCCCGACACTGGTTGCTTCTGGTCATATTTGGTGTATACCATTCTCACTAGTGTGAGATGACATTTGCTTTGACAATGTTTTGTACCTAGCATTAGTGAGAGAGAGCAGAACCTTAAATGCTCACTTTTCAACTTAATTTGTTAAAAAAACTTTGTATTTTAGAGTAGGGTTACACTTACTCAAAAAAATAAAAAATAAAAATAGTGCTGAGTTCCATGTAGAGCACATGCTTTCATCTGCTACGAACCATCAACATTAGAATGACTAACCCAGAGTCATAATTTATGAATCAATGATAAGACTAGGATGTCATCTCTCACTTCATTAATCACCAGGAGTGGTTTAGCTGATCTGGATGACTCGGGTGCATCCACCCCCTTTCACCCTCCATTCTGTTTCAGTCCCTCCTGAAGCTGAGTACTGTGTGGAGAACACTTTTCCCTAACAGAGGACCATCTTTTTTCCTTCCATCAAGGGTGTGCAAGTAGCTATGTTCCCCTACCAGAAGCTAACAGGCTCTCAAGTTTGTGGAACACAGAGAAGCTAAGTTTCCGTGATCCCAGATACATCCAAAGTCTCACTGCATATGGCAGTATTTGCATTCCCTTCTCAAAAAAGCAAAAACAACCAAAGAAACAGAAAAGAAAAACAGAAGGCTATATTTTATCCAGGATTCTTTAACACTTACCTAAGGCCTTTTGTTGTTGCTGTTGTTGCAGAATCTCCTCCAAGAAATATATTACATTTAGCAGTCACATCTCCTCAGTTCCTCTGGGTTGTGACAACTTCTCAAACGTTTTTATTTTCAGTCCCTTTGAGGAGTTGGCCACTTATTCACGAGAGGGCTCATACTTTTCTACTGGTTCTGGGTTTTGGGGATGAAAACTACAGAGTGGTGCTCTATTCTATCACTTCCTCAGTTTGTGGAAATAATTATTTATTGAAAGACATCTTGGTGCCTTCCAGTTCTTCACAATTATACATAAAAACTGCTGTAAGTATTCAGCTATAGAGTTCTGTCTAAATACAGTTTTCAAATTAGTAGGTAAATACCCAGGAGCATAATTACTGAATCATATGGGATGACTATATTTAGCTTTTTAAAAAAATGCCAAACTGTCTTCCAAAGTGACTGGACTATTTTATGTTCTCATGAGAATTCCTTTGCTTTGCATTCTTGACATCAAGTAATATTGGCAATTTTTTCCATTTTTAACCATTTCATATGTACAAATTAGTATTATATTGCCTTTATTTTCCATTCCTTAGTGACAAATCACATTGAGTATCTTTTATATGATTATTTGCAATATATTCCTTTTTTAGATGCTATCATATCTTCTGCTCATTTTTCATATTATTTTATTATTTAATTAGGTGTCAATATTTTCTTCCAGAGTGCATGCTTTTGATATTGTATTCATAACTTTTTGCCATGTTCAGGTTATGTTGATTTTCCTCCTGCTTTCTTCTAGAAGTTCTACAGTTTTGCATTTTGCACTTAAGTATGTGATCTGTCTTGAGTTCATTATTTTATGAAAGATATAAGATCTGTGGCTAGGTTTGGGGGTATTTTTACATGACTATCTGTTTATTTCAGTATCATTTCTTTCTTTAAATGCTATTCCTTTTCCATCAAATTTCTTTCATGACTTTGTCAGAGATTAACTACTTTGTCTCAAAATAACATTAATATGTTCATAAAATCTATATTCAATAACATTTTAATCACAAAAATTTAAAAGGTATAAATCTATTCTAATAATACTAAATTTTAAATGTCACTTAATTTAAATATTATTTAATCCAGTTATAGTATTCATTAGATTTAATTTAATTTAATTACAAAATTTAAATGCAACTTAATTAAATAATAAAATATATATTATTCAAATAAAACATTAAATGTTAAAATTCAATTGGTAATATTTTTTAATATTTATGGAACCACAATTAATTTATGAAACTACAATGACATATCTTACCTACTTTTTTCAGCCTCACTTCATGTTTGATAATTGAAGTCTCCCAGAAGTCTTTCTATTCATGAATCATGGCAGAGTGACACTGGTTCTAAGTTCTAAACATTTTCCTATAGGAAACTTTCAGTCCAGCTTGCCTTTATGAACCTGAAGAAGCCTTAAAGCTCATGATCTTTCCTTTTCTCTTGGGAAAGGACATAGAATTAACATATTGTGACTGATAAAGTTGTACTAAGATCTGAATGTTCCTTTTTATCAGATGTATTATTCATACTGCAACAAAGGATGAGAACATATAATGTTTATAAAATTCCTGTGAAAAGTCTTTTCTAGATTAGAAATTATGTTTCTTAACATTTTACTTAACTGTTTGATGGATGTTTTCTTTGGGGGCTGGAAGTTGGGTACATGCCTAGCAGTACACAGGGCTTATTCCTGGCTCTGGTGCTAGGGATCTAACCAGGGTTGGTAGCATGCAAGCAAACATCCTAGCCCCTGTAACTACCTGCCCTGTATATTTTCTTTGACTGGTAATTTGCTTAGTTGTTTAACAAATCTACTTGTTAAACGAAAAGAGCCTTCGTTCTCAGTGTCTCAAGTAAAGTGAGGAAATATACCTTACCCATAGTTTATACTCCAGATAAGGCTGATTAAAATCCACCTTTGACACAATCCTAGAGTTATCTGTGACTCTGTAATCTGTGTTAGAACTTCAGTCTGTCATTCTGAGGTTCAGGATGAAGCAGAAATTTGTACCCTACCCCTTGACAAAGAATTAAAAGCTAGCTGAACCACAGAGACTGGCACACATTCAAAAGAACAAAAGCAACCGGTATAGGGGTATAGGTGAGAAGGCCATTGTGGGGAGAGGGCCCTTCCTTCACTACTGGTGGGAATGCCAACTGGTTCAACCCTTTTGGAAAACCGTATGGACATTTCTCAAAAAATTAGAAATTGAGCTCCCATTTGACCCAGCAATATCACTTCTGGGAATATATCTCAGAGAGGCAAAAAGAATTGAAGAGATGACATCTACACTTGTATATTCATTGCAGCACTGTTTACAATAGCCAGAATCTGGAAAAAAAAAACCCAGTGCCCGAGAACAGATGACTGGTTAAAGAAACTTTGGTACATCTACACAATGGAATACTATGCAGCTGTTAGAAAAGATGAAGTCATGAAATTTGCTCATAAGTCGATCAACACGGAAAGTATCATTTTAAGTGAAATGAGTCAGAAAGAGAGGGACAGACATAGAAAGATATTATATTCATCTGTGGAATATAAGGTAACAGAATGGGAGACTTACACTCAAGAATAGGAAGAATAGGAAGATTGCTCCACAGCTTGGAAGCTGGCCTCACATGCTGGGGGAAAATGTAGCTCAGATAGCTCAGATAGAGAGGGACCACCAAGTAAAGGGTGCTTGTAGGGCCTGCTCAGGATGGGAGATGCATGCTGAAAGTAGACTATAGGCCAAACACAATGGCCACTCAATACCTCTATTGCAAACTAGAACACCCAAAGGGGGAGAGAGAGAGAGAGAGAGAAAGAGAGAGAGAGAGAGAGAGAGAGAGAGAGAGAGAGAGAGAGAGAGAGAGAGAGAGAGAGAGAGAGAGAGAGCAAAAGAGAATGCCCTGCCACAGAGATGGAGTTGGGGGGAATAGGGTGAGGGTGGTGGGAGGGATACTGGGATCATTGGTGGTGAAAAATGGGCACTGGTGGAGGAATGGGAACTGGAACATTGTATGATTGAAAATAAGCACAAAAGTTTGCAAAACTGTAACTGTACCTCACGGTAATTCATTAAAAATAAAATTTAAAAAAAGCTAGCTGAATAATATCTGATATTGTTTTGCATGAGATAGAGAGAAAGCTTAAAAATTCTCTGACTTGTTCCTGCCTTGTGGCATCTTTGAAATTTCATCTCATTGTGTTTAAAGGCAGCAAGGATTTGGCCCAGAAAATGGCCTGATTTGGACCAACATGAAGACACCGCTGGGAGTGTTTTTTCTGTATCTTACTCAGCAGAAAACTTTTATTTGAAGTACCGTTTGGTCATATTATTTTTACAAACTTCACCTCCTCACTGTGATTTATTTTCGTTATGGTCTAACTACAGTCAGAAATGACTTTGTTCTCATCTTTCGACCATTCGAAGCAGGTCAGTTCTGTGAATCCAGGGACTGTGGCTCTTCTAGCCACCTGTAAGGCCTAGAACATAGTGAACTCTCAAAGAGGTGTATAAGTTACTGAACAGAAGAATGCTGGACACCTGTTCTGTGCCAGGCAGCAATGTTTGCGATTCAGGAAGCCTGGAGAAGAAATGAAGTGCGGGGATGTCTTAGATGCCTTTATTCCAGCTACTGCTGAAAGTTCAGATCAGCCTACATTTTACGGCTGAGTAAACGAAGCCTTGGTAGGGCCAGGGATGCACTCACGCCAGTGGTCATGTAACGAGCAGCTTCACAAGTTTTGCTGAATCATGTCCAGCCAGAAGTCAGGCAGTCAGGCCTGGTTCCTGGAAACCAGGTCTTATCATGACATAACCATGGCCATAGGCCCTACACAGAACCAGTGAATAAATGAACCATGAATTTTCTTCTATAATGCATAGAAAAACATATAATTTTTTAAATTATTAAATCACTGTGAGATATAGTTACAAAGCTTTCACATTTGAGTTTCAATCATACAATGATCAAACACCCATCCCTCCCTCCACCAGTGCACATTCTCCACCACCAAAGTTCCCAGTATGCCCCCCCTTTCCAGCCCTCCCCCTGCCTCCAGACAATTTCCCCCATATTCTCTCTCTATTTTTGGGGCATTATGGTTTGCAATACAGATACTGAGAGGTTATCACATTGGGTCATTTATCTACTTTCAGCACACATCTCCTATCCCGAATAATTCATCCAACCATCATTGTCTTAAGAAAACCATGTATTTTAATGTGTCAATCTAAAGAATACATAAAAATCAATAGGAGCAATGAAATAAAACATCCTTTTTGGATGACATTCAAACCCAAACCAAACTATTACCTGACTCATTCACCTGAACACATCAGTTACAGCTGTCAGAAGCCAAATTTCTCAATGTTGAGACAGTGATCTGAAAATAAATGGTGCCCAACTTTTGTGTTGTGATAAAGTACATATCAAACACTAAGCAATTATTAGACAGCTAATAAAAGTGATCGTGTAAAAATAAAGTAAGGAGGGACTGGATCAATAGTACAGCAATTAGGGTAATTGCCTTGAATACGGCCTACCTGGGTTCAATTCCCAGCAACCCGTACCAAACTTCATACTCCACCAGGAGTGATTCCTGAGCACAGTATCAAGAGTAAGTTCTGTGGGCTGGAGCAATAGTAGGTAGGGCGTTTGTCTTGCACTTGGCTGACCAGGGTTCGATTCCCAGCATCCCATATGGTCCCCTGAGCACCACCAAGGGTAATTCCTGAGTGCAGAGCCAGGAGTAACCCCGGTGCATCGCCAGGTGTGACCCAAAATGTAAAAAAAAAAAAGAGTAAGTCCTGAGCAGCACTGGGTTTAACCCCCAAACAACAACAACAACATAAACCTTACAAAACAAAAATAGAATAGGAATAAAGAATAAATTCTTGGGGCTGGAGCAATAGCACAGCGAGTAGGGCATTTGCTTTGCACGCGGCCGACCCAGGTGCGAATCCCAGCATCCCATATGGTCCCCTAAGCACCGCCAGGAGTAGTTCCTGAGTGCATCAGCCAGGAGTGACCCCTGTGCATTGCTGGGTGTGACCCAAAAAGCAAAAAAAAAAAAAAAAGAATAAATTCTGAAGGGGATTGTCTGTGCAGTGCCCAGGGAGCCCAAGGGCTCACTGCTAGAGTTTCTCAGTCCAGTTGTAAAGACCTGATAGTTCAGTGCTCAGAGTCAGAGGTGATACTCAGGACCATACCTGCCAGTACTGGGGATAACTGAGGCTATACTCAGCAGTGCTCAGGAGAACATGTACTGCAGGGATCAAATTTAGTATGTTATGCACAGCATATGTGATCTTCAATCCTATGGGCTAGCTTCTTCCTAAGAATAGATTCTTATATTCATGCAATGTCTGAACAGGCAGGTCACTGAAGCAAGTATTCTAATCTCACATTTTAAACAGTGATGAATAGACACCTGATGAAAATGACCTAGCCATATTAACACAGGTATTTTGGGGTGCTTCTAAGAACTATTAATCTCTATGGAATAGATAGCAGCCTAAAAATCATTTATATTGTACCAAAAATAACCAGTGCATTTAGAAATGTCAAAAAAAATCACTGAAAGTTTGCCTTGATGTAGATAGAGCAAACAGTCACTTATGTGTGTAGAGCTCGGATGAAGCTGAGTAGGAAACACCCATGATTCCCTATTGTAGCAAATAAGTCAGAGTGGAGGCTGACAGAGCTGGCCCAAGTCATCATTCACACTAATTATAGTTGTGTTTGCAATCAAACAAGTAGGGGTGTATAGATTGCTTCTTGAATCAATTTTTACTTCTTGGCCTTTTGGAAAGAAA
This sequence comes from Sorex araneus, assembly GCF_027595985.1. NCBI lineage: Eukaryota > Metazoa > Chordata > Mammalia > Eulipotyphla > Soricidae > Sorex > Sorex araneus. Next base: position 272,778,544 of record NC_073302.1, on the reverse strand, counting down.
TAGTGCATTTTAAAACAGATTAATTTTCTGGGATTATTATATTTCGTTCATCTTGGTTCTTTTCAAAAGAATTTTGGAGCATTTTATTTCCTGTCAGAGACATTTCTTGATTAGTAAGAAAGAATTCTGGTTTTCTTTTTTTGAGATTTATGCAATTGATCCCAGGGAAACTGTCACTCATACCATAATTAATTGACTAAAAATTATATCCACTAATTATTTTAAGAATCTCTGTTTCCTATGGAATGATAAACCCACACACAATGAAGAGAGGTCTTGATAAATCAGAAGCTCCTCCTGCATGTTGCATTTATTTCATCTTTGCAACAGATTTTGGTTAAATTTAATACATTATAACAGAAGAATTAAAGATCAATTAAACAGTGACATAAAAGTAAGAAATAAAGTCTTTTTATGCTTTTAAATGAAGCATTTAAAAAGTAGACTACTATAAAATGATATTCAAATGATTTTTAATTACTACAAAGGCATTGAGTTGCTAATATGCTTGATATAAAAGGAAGGGATACTATTTCATCCATCATTTCTGCCATGAATTCCAATTCTAAGAAAAGTATTTCTTTTGATCCACTTTGATAGCATATAATAAAAGAACAATAAAACATATGGCTCAATTACCACTGCTTTGCATCAAGCATGAATTAATGAATATCAAATTATTATTAATTGTTTTTTTCTGGCTTCCTCTCGGTAGGACAACTATCACACATTGGTGTGTTTTGATAAGCAGTTTGTGTTTAACACTTTGGAGGCCAGTCTCAACGAGGAACAGATGCTTAAAATCATTATGCAAAAGAATAACTCTAAGCTTATCAACATTTTTAATATGTAATTATCTTTTAGTCTCCTTTGTTCATGTCAACTTTTCACAACTGCCCTAATGTTGCCTATAATTCCTTCTCTCCTCACTGTTCCATATGCTTTCCTTCAAGAAGCAGAGGCTATATTAAGTACTTCAGACAACCAATTTCTCAATTTTAATAATAGTGCTTTCTCACATGGGAAAACTATCACATCTTCAACTCTTGAATATAAAAATCTTTCACAATGCATGGGTGACAGCAAAAATGATCCACAGAAGGAAGCAATTGGCTTCACTGCTCAGGTGATAATTTTGAACCATCCAGGGCTTATCAGTGCTGGACATGCACTTGGGTGGATCAACACCCACCATCACTTACAAGTTTGTTGGCCTGAGGAGATTGATGAAATATTGTTTTAGGCAAAGACGGGATGATGATCTCAAATGCATAAATCCTGGCGATGCTTCCATTGCCGATGTTGTTCCTGGCAAGTCCAACTATGTTGATATCATCTTTGTCCTGCTCCCGGCAGCTTTGCTGTTCATGATGTAGGGCAGATGGAACGATAGCACAGCGGGTAGGGCACTCACCTTTCATGCCGCCGGCCCGTGTTCGATTCCTCCGCCCCTCTCCGAGAGCCTGGCAACCTACCGAGAGTATTGCGCCCCTGAGGCAGAGCCTGGCAAGCTACCCGTGGCGTATTGGATATGCCAAACACAGTAACAATAAGTCTCACAATGAGAGACGTTGCTGGTTTCCACTCGAACAACTGGATGAGCAAGGAGATGACAGTGACAGTGATGTGGGGCAGACAACTGCTGCAGTGTGGTGGGCAGGAAGGTGGCGACATGGCAAGGTTACCAAGTCTTACCAAAAGGCTCAGAAAGCTAAATGAACATCTTCAGTTCCTGTGAGCCCAGGTTTCATCAATGGCGGTCGTGGTGGGGATGGAGGTCTCTGAACTATTTGTCTCAACTGCTCATTTTAAGTTCAATAGTAAACGCTTAGTGAAGGCCAACAGTGCATTGCAAGATCTTCTGAAAGGAAAGTATTTTTTTAATCTCGTGTGTGTGTGTGTATGAGTGTGTGTGTGTATGTGTGTGTGTGTGTGTGTGTGTGTGTGTGTGAGCGGGCGTGTGGCAATATGTGGCCGTTTTAAGTAATGTGATTTTAAAACCAGTATTTTTTTAATGGAAATAACTTGACTATAAATCTTGATACCCACTGATTCAAAGTTTAATGGGGAAAAAAAGAAAAGGAAAGTCTAAAATAATAAAATAAAATCATAGCTTGAGCAGTTATGGACCATCATGATTCTAAATATAATCAAGGATGATAACTATAATTGACAGAAGCCCATGTTAGTGAATGGTATTTGCAAGTACTCCACACAAAAATTTTGTGTAACTCATAGTTCACTTTATTTTTTTATCAACTGTATGCAAATATAAAGTGCTATGTAAAACGGATAAATGTAACATTCCCCAAAGCATGTCCTTGTAGTTCATAACCATCATTTCTCAAAGGTTATTTGTATACTCAGAGTTTGAAATTCATGCGAAGAAAAAAATCAACAAATTATAATAATAATCTATGAATATAATATGAGTTTACCCATTACCCATAAATCCATGTCTTTCTGATTTTTTATAAGTTATGTAAAAATATGCCTGAGAGAGAAAACTTGAAGGATCACACAAAGACTAAATTGTTTAGATATTATCTCAAGTCAATATGCTAACATATTTAGATGTTTCTAAGGAGAAAACAAAAACTTGCTTTAGAAGTTGGAGAGCAGAAGGGGACTTAGAAATCATCTTGTTCAATATCCTTCATGTTATAGATAATGGATCTGGAAAGTCTACGTAATTTTCTGAGGTTCATATAACTTTGAGTGTTAATAGACATTGGTCATACTTTATAATAAAATCTCAATTAACATTTCTTTTGCACAAAAATAAAATATATCTTGCACCCTTGATAGATGTTAATAGTGTATACAAATTCAAATTCTTAGGGGAAAATGGTGAGAAGATGAGAAGCATCTATAATAATAACCCTAACGTACAGATTAAGTTTGTAGCAGGAACAGCCTCCTTAGAGTCGATGAGCCCACTGCGATCAGAAAGTACCAACACTTTGACACTGGTAGCTAGAAGTACTCGAATTTTGATTACCAAATCTAGCTAAGTACCAGATAGTTCCTTTTATGTGTGTGATCTTGTTGAAGGTAATTATATTATTTATTCAATGATAGAATTTTGAATTACATATGACTCAGTCTTCAGTGTAAGATTTATCTAGGTGATATAGTCTAAAACTGAAAAAATTAAAATTTTAATACGTATTTTCATCTTGATTTCAATGTGCCAGAATTACTGAATCCACTTGGCTGAAAAAAATAAAGAAAATCACAGTTAGGTATAAAAATTCTGTAGAAAGGGAACCTGTAACTAAAAATTTAAATAGCAATCATTTATCAACTGGGTGTTAGTAGATTAAGCATTCAACTTTTTCCTTCTACTATGTTCATCACTGTGACTTTTGGCGATGCCATAATATGAATGTCAGGTGCTTTGGACACAATATTTATGAGAGTCGTGTTTGAAAACTTGTATGTGTAATAAATAATGCAGTGGTTACAGGGTACAGAGTTAAGGAGTTCAACTCAAAAACCATAGTCTTTTGGTAACTAAATCTCTTAAGCCAAATCATGGATGTTGAGAAGAATAAAAATTTTAGAGCTGCTACCATGCAAATATTGGATCATCATAAAGTTACTAAATTAGAAAAGAAAACAGAATGAGAACTGGCTGGGAAAATCAGAAAATAGAAGGCAAAGTATGAATTTAATTAGGTTTGTTCTTGTAATTGATTCTGAGCCTGATGGAACGTGGGTTTGAATATTTTTCAGCGCATTTTCCAAGCCGAATGTAGCATCCCTTGTGCCTCATTAATAACACACATTTGTCACTAAGTTTCATATTGTGGATCCTTGCAAGAATTGAAAATGTTCCTATTTGATTTACACACCAACTAGACACCAGGACATTTGAATTTTACTTAGTGATACTGGCTAGTTCCCCTTAACATCTTTGTTATTTTATACACTTGCTATGGTATTTATTGTGTATATATTATTAAAATATTTCTACTTCATTGAAGTCTTTTAATAATATAAAGTGATGATTCATTAGCTATATTTATTAGCTACATTTATTCTTATTTATTTAAGCTATATTTGTTATTATATATCTATTCATTAGCTTTATTTATCATTTTTCATAAGTAACACTCACCTATAACTTTAGAGTAGCAAGGCTCACAGTGTATTGTCTTTTTATAAATCCAAATACTGTCACCAGCTTGTAGGTTTTCCAAAGGTTTTTTGCATATTTCACACTGAAGAAAAAATATGTAAAATTTACATTACATATGAATTCTAGATTCTCTGAGTAACACGAGAGAAAAGCCTTTCAAGTCATTCAGTATCATCCTCCATAAGAGAATTCAGATGAAGCCGAGGAGAACCAAAGAAAAAGCAAGAGTGAACTTGTTATGGATTATAGATCACTGTGCTGAACTTTTCAAATAGTGTCACAGCATCTCTTTACTATTTCAGGTCATATATCTACTATGGAAGTTTTTACCTGACTGAGAACAGGGTAGATATCTGTTTTGAAAAATTTATATGTCAAAGGCACAACCAATATTTCTAACAAACACTCAAAGCATACTCATTATTTTCTTATTTTAGAAGAATTATGCTGTCCAGGTATGTAACCTCATTGAGAGAAACAAACTTTTGACTTCACATGGACTTAAGAGGAAAATTTGTTTTGAGTTATTTCGGTTCCTGAGGCAGGATAGATTCGACATCTGCTTCTTTGGGCGTAAGTCCATTGCTGATTGGCTGACTTTCAAGCATGAGTATGTCTCTGATTGGCTAATTTTCTAGAGGCTAGTTCATTGAAATAAATTGTAATTAATCAATATAAGTAAAGCAATTTTGGTGCTTTCCCATTACCATCACTATAAAATAATCCTCCATTTTTTTGGAACTGGGGACATTTTTATTCTCAGTACATAGTATTCTATAAATAAATTAAAATGGAAATAAAAAGTCAATGTACAACAAACAGCAGTTATGACTAGTAAATGCAATAATTTGATTTTATTATTTTCAAGAGTTTTCTGCAAGACAATTTTCAATAAAGATCTATACATTAACTTTTGAGTAAATTTTAAAAGCTACAACAGGTCATTTTATCATAATAAGATCATTCTGAAATTGCCAGATTATATCTTAAACAAATTTATATATACAACCCAAAATGGATTTCTTGGTTCAAAATGAGCATCATATTTCTCACAACTATATGTCAATGTCTGAAGTTATGAATGCATTACAACTACTTACCCTGAAGAGACAAGTTGTGTCAAGCACAATGCTATCAGTAAAGAGAATCCATAGACTTAGAAAAATGGTTCTCAAACTATCGCTTACTAACTCTATTTTAGGAATTAAAAGAATACCAATATCAGGACTATTCTGTGAGATTCTTGATTTCTTTGGGGCTGGTTCCAAGTGTTCTGTTTTTCTCTGAATTTCCCCCAGATGATTTAGTACATCAATAATCATCTCAGTAGAGAACTATTGCTCTAGTAAACTACATTATTTTTCGAAGGCTAAACGGTGAAAGTCCAAAGTCAGACAGTCACAGTTAAAGACATGGTTAGTGCTCAAATGGGGATGTTTAAATTCCCAATTTAGTGATCATCCGATTATACAAGAAACCTCTAGTCAGGGTTATTGTGAGAAGAAATATAGTTCATAAAAACACAAACTGTGAAACATCCTCCAGTGAAAACTTTATCATTAGTAAACTAAGCCACAATCAATTCTAGTGAATCATGCTTCCTAAGCTGAGTTTAAGTTATTGCTGTAGAAATAGCATCACTTTAATCCCCTAACCTAATGAGCTACCAACTTTGTTCTCAACAATTTTTCTCTTAGGATTTAATTTTAAGTAATGCATGATTTATCAAAATATTATATTATTATAAAGAGAAGTGCGTATTTTTAACAGATTTAAATCTCTACAGTGAGAGTTATAAATATGTCAGTAATCAACTCTAAGCTTAAGGCCAAGATAGTAATTACAAACCTTGGAGGTTAAGTTTGTAGAACACTAGAAATATTTAAGTAGTACATTACTAATGTGGATGAGAATGGTTCTGAAAACTTTAACTCGATTCCACATATCTCATTAAATAATCATTTTTAATCCACTAATTATGCAATTTTATTTTTAGCTAAATGCATCCTTACCTTGAAGCAAGTGGAATGGCAGCAAATTTGTAATTCATCTAAAATCATCTTTGTTTCTGTACCCAAGGGTTTTCGGCAGTAAGTGCACATATCTCTTTCAATGACAGATCTATAGAGAAGTAAGCAATTAAAAATAACTTTTCATCACATATGAAAAGTGGCATGACTGATTCTTTCTAGTTACCTCAAAATGATAACAAATAACTCACATGAAGGAAAGTCTCAAATTATTAATTCACTAGCAATCAAAAGTATATCTGAGCAGGGAAAAGATGTTTACAGTTTTCCTAATTGAACTAGGTCATAAGTACCCTTTGAAGTTAGAAAAGTATTTTGAGTTATTAATTTACATGTATTATGAAAATTATGCTGCATAATAAGACAATTTTTTAACTCTCAAAACATTCAATAGGCCAGAAGTAGAAATCCAATCAAGAGTGTGTTAGGAAATTCATAAATGATAAGTATGTAGTACCCTAGACTCTAGTCTAGAGACCAAAAGAGTTCCCTTATGTGACATCTCTTGGTGTCACTGTAAGAATCAAAGTTCTATGCCACCTTTCATGACCACATTTATTGATGTGGTAAAATCAGTTTTATTATTAATTTTGGAAAAATAATATTCAGTATAAATTTACTGTAGAGATGATCAGCAAAGTCCAAAATACAATGGGTCATATATTAAGAAAAGTCAGTATGTGTGTGATTATTACCTTTGTATTATCTTAGGATTGTCTTAAATTTCTTTTACAGTTTATTGAGTCAGAGTCAGAAAAACAATGGAGTAGTGAAATTAAAACAGCCAATACTTCTATAAGCTAATTTGCTTAATATATCAAGTGAATTTTCCCATGCAATTTAGTGAGGTAATACTTTTATTTTTCCTAAGGTCTTTAAAAATTAGATATTATAACCTTTATTGATAATTTAGGGTGGAAAAAACTTGATACACATTTGTCACTTGCCACTGTCAGGCAGACATTGGGTGACAGAGGAAGGAGATGAAAGAAGGCAGCATAGTTTCATAGTCCTTATGCTACCGTCCTGCTTCTGTATGGAGTCTAGATGAAATAAAGTAATCATCCTGGGAGGCATCGTCTTACCATGAAGACCAGAGATATAAGAATAGAGGGGAGGGGCTGAAGCCATAGCACAGCGGATAGGGCCTTTGCCTTGCACGTGGCCAACCGGGTTCAATTCCCAGCGTCCCTAATAGCCCCCTGAGCACCAACAGCACCAATTCCTGAGTGCAGAGCCAGGAGTAACCCCTGTATGTGTGACCCAAAAAGCAAAAAAAGAAAAAAAAGAATAGAGGGGAAATGTAAGGGAGAATAAGGTGGGAGAGGAAAGAGAATAGAAAATGGAGATTGAAGTGATGGTACAGTGGGTAGGGTTTTTGCCTTGCAAGCGGCTGACCTGAGTTCAATCTCTGGCATCCCATATAGTCCCCCAAGCACCACCAGGAGTAATTCTTGAGTGCAGAGCTAGGAATAACCCCTGAACATAGCTGGTTGTGACTCAAAAAGAAAAAAAAATAGAGAAAGAGAATAGAAAAGGGGAAACATGCCTGGTTGTACATTTAAAGTAATTCTGTACTTTGCCACCCTATGTCCCTATGCATAAGAATATTTTCCTCTTTCAACCAACACTATAGCTAAATATATAAAGAATATATAAAGTTATATATTCCCTGAAATTATTTGCCTATGGGTTATTCATATGTGTATGTGCACTTACACACGTATACCGGTATGTTCACATACAAAATTTTTCATGCAAGTCTTTCAATAGTAGAAAACAAAACGGACCATCTATCTTCCATTCCAGAAGCACTGAGCTATTACCTGGGGCCCAACTGAAAATGGGAATCCTCCAATGAAAAGCTTACTTTCTATTTCAGGTGTTGAGTCAATGATCACAGGATGTTATTAAATATGTGGGAACAATTAGGAATGGATAAAGATGGGAGCAACCCACTGGCAGAAAAAAAGAAAGAAACTGGAGGGTGAGCTTAATGAGTGAGGAGGAACATGAGGGAGGAATTCAAAGCATAATGAATAGAAGGCGTCAAGGAGCTATACAATGAGGCTATTTGGAGTGACTTAACACCAGTCAGTAATCAACGGAGCAGGTTCTGAAGGAACATAAAGAACATACAAGAAAATTCAGTCTTGTGCTGTAAAGTGAGAAGTTATTTTCAATGTTACTGACTTGCTTAGAGAAGAACAATGGCATAACTGGGGCCCTTTCAAGTTCTCTTGAACAGACACACAGTGCTAGTTTTGCGGGGGTTTGAGAGCTAGTACACTGAGGGCAAGGTCAGGAATAAACACTGAGCACTAAGCACTGGGTTTGGCCCTCAAGCCAAGATAAATAAATAAAAATAAATAAACTTAAGCAATTTTAATAAAGCAGAACTCATTTTTTTCCAGCGACTGGGAATATCTATTCCCACACATGAAATATGCATACATTTAAACTCCCGTAAACCAATATTATCTCAATTAAAAATAAGTTAAAAAAAAGGACAGTGACATTGCTAATTTAATACAATATTCAATAGAAAATATAGTTGGCTGATGTTAAAGACATTTCACTGACCAATTTAAGAACATTGGTCTTCTTCAGATCCTTGTAGGAAGACTATGGTTATTTTTATCTGAACATTAATAATAAAAAAATGAGCCTGTGAAATCTCATAAGAATAAGTGATGTTAATAAGTATAAGTGATGTTAATAAGTGATGTTATACTTATTAAATCATACTGACAGTGAAATATCTTTTCAAAGCTTTATCTGTTTGGGTTTGGGTGCTGTTAATGAGCATGTGTTTCTAATGCTTATAAAGATAATTTCACTCCTAAAGAGGTGTGACTTAGAAACAAGATACTCAGCAGAGGAATGATCATCTAAATTCCCGCATAGGGGTTGGAGAGACAGTACAGCTGGTAAGGATCTTGCCTTGCATGTTGCTGGCCCAGGTTTGAAAACCAGTGTCCCATAGAGTCTACTAAGCCAGACCAGGAGTGATTCCTGAGACCAGAGCCAGGAGTAAGCCCTGAGCACTGTCTGGTGTGACCCCAACTCATGAAACAAAACAGAAAAGACCCTATACAAATGGAATTTATAATTGATGCCCAGTTCATGGAAGCATCCATTAGCAAATGGATATAGGTTTATTTTCCCATCCAGGAAACATTTATTGAGTGCCTGTTAGGAGCCAAAGAGTTAACATTTTGTTCCTAAGTGCATAAAAAAGAAGATATGACTTTACTCTCAGGCAATTATATTTCCAAACCCTGCTATAGAAAAGCATCACCCAAGGTATATCAGACTTTTTTAAGCTTGTGTCCAGCAGTTGGGTTGAAATGCTCATTATTTATTTTCATATGTTCCTTTGGAAATCTGCAGGCAACTCTCCTAAGTGCAACTGAACATTAAATGGTAAGAGAGGATCACCAATAGCCAAATCCTGGGGTCCATTTACCATCGCTAAATTGATTCTCATGATAACCCCCTCTTGGGAACCAAGAATGGTCCCAGAGAGGGTCGTAGTGGCATAGACACACAGCTGTTAGTAAAGTGAGATGGCTTTAGAAAACTGCAATGAGGGACAGCTGAGGTCACAGTCTAGTGATGCAATAAAGTCCAGACTCTAATAATGTGGTATAACCAGTCCTCCTGGGAGTCACCAAGAGCAGAGGGGCTGGCTTGGTTAGCAGCTGTGTGGCCAAGGAAAGGTCTATTAGGATAAAGTGCATCAGAATTGAAGAGCAGCAACACCCAGGAAGCCAAGATACAGATTCCTAGATGCAAAGGGGGTCATATTTTTTTATTTATACATATACATAACAACTCCCATCAGGAGTGTTATCTTTCTATAGTGGATAACATAAATATGCTTCAGTCTGTGTGTGTCTATGTGCTTTTATATATGAAAATAGGACACATACTCACCTATCTGAGGTTGAATAAACAGTTTGAATGTATTTTCCAGATATGTTTTCCTGATAGCCGACCTTGGGTGATTTACTAGGAACAAACACATATGACATGTGAGTAATTGGCTATTTCCCTGGTATTGATATTTCTATCTTTATGCAGGTGAGGAAACACACACATTTATGCAGACTTATTATTCTTTGTGATTTGCAAGCACTCTCATTTTTTTAATCTAAAGAAGTACCAATGCACAAGTCACCTACAAGTTTACATAAATTGACATTTCTACTAAAGTAAATAGAGATGCTTCAAATTGCATAAGAACAAGTGAGCAGGAAAAAGCTACTATATTTCATGAAATTTATATTTGTACAAACTTCACTCATTTACTAAAAGAAAGTCCTATGTGTTCTAGCTACATAGATAAAGGAAACACAAAGCAGAAGCCAGTGTAATACGCACATACACTTTTCACACAAGAAGCATATAATCAGAGAAAGATACAGATGTTTTAATTTTTAACTTGAAGATATCCCAAAAAGAATACTTCATAACAAAAGCTTTTTTAAAAAAATCACTTAAAAATGTCCTCTTTTCTTTCATTTATGAGATTACTTCAGCTTATAAACATCACCCTTTCTTGGAGGCAAATGAAATCTGTATTTCACTAACCATCTGGTTGCTCCTAATTGCTTCCCAAGTACTTCAGCTACCTCTAAGTGTATTAGGACTGGAAGCAATATGTTCCTATTATTTCATACAGTGAGTGGATAATATAGTCCTCACTTGGGGTATTTTTGTTGTTGTTGTTGTTGTTTGTATTTTTTTCAACTTTTTAAATTTTATCAAATCACTGTGAGATAGTTACAAGCTTTCATGTTTGGGTTACAATCACACAATGATCAAACACCCATCCCTCAACCAGTGCACATTCCCCACCACCAATATCCCTGGCATACCCTCCCTTTCCCACCCTCCTCCTGACTCCATGGCAGACAATATTCCCCATACTCTCTATCTACTTTTGGGCATTATGGATTGCAACACAGACACTGAGAGGTCATCATGTTTGGTATTTTAACAAGCAATTGGTCTCCCTCCAAATTGCCTCTCTGTTGCCAGAAATAGAATCTACTTTGTGGAACACAGAATCTTCAATGTTAATTAAGAGTTTTCATGTATTCAGGCGTTGGCCCTATTTTATTGACAAGGAAACTGAGACGGGAAGAGGTTAAGTATTGTTGACAAAGCCACAGGATGGGGCAAGGATTCAATTTCAGCTCTAATGCTAGGAGCTCTTCCTATACCATACTGCACTGTGAGGATAGAATCGAGGAAATACGAGATTAAATGTAAAGGAAAAACTTGAGGTCACATTTTGTAAGGTAAATTATGTGTGGGCTTTGAGAAACTTTTCACAAAATATCGTTCACTTCTTGACAAGTACTGAATTTTCTGTTATATTCATATATTATTTAGTTTAGTCAATAACTCTATGATTTAATAACTATTTGATGTTGAAAACATTATATATATACATATATATTGACTGCAATATACTCTAAACAGTCTTCTATTTGAAAAATACAAGCATATTCTAGAATAACAGCAACTCTTCTTAGACACAATTTCAAATTTTAAAAATAAATGTCGCCAGTAATTGGTATAATCACCCAGTACCTATTCTCCACATACGTCCTTGTGTACACAACAGTGTCCTTTGCTCCTGCGGGCCTGGTTTCCTCATAGGAACTGCAAAACAAATCATTTATTTCATGCTTCAAATTTTTCTTTTTTCTGGAGCGATAGCACAGTGGTAGGGCGTTCGCCTTTCACGAGGCCGACCGGTGTTCGATTCCTCCGCCCCTCTCGGAGAACCCAGCAAGCTACTGAGAGTATCTTGCCCACACAGCAGAGCCTGGCAAGCTACCCGTGTGCATTGGATATGCCAAAAACAGTAACAATAAGTCTCTCAGTGAGAGACGTTACTGGTGCCCGCTCGAACAAATAGATGAGCAACGGGATGACAGTGACAGTGAACTTCCTTTTGTTTGGGGGGGCAAACTGGCAGTACACAAGGGCTACTCCAAGTTTGGTGCTTGACCACTGCCCTGAGTGGTGTCTGGGGGACCATTACGTGCCAGGTACTGACTCCAAGCTTCCCACATGTAAAGCAAGCCCTCCAGCCCTTTGAGCCAGTTCAGTGGCTCACTGTGTTCCAAGCTTACTTACAAAGATAACCAGAATAACAAGGCTATTGTCCAATGTGATGTAAAACTAACACAGTCCTTCCAAACCACATAGAACATTTGAAATATGAATGTCAAAGTGATATTAACCCATCTCTGCAAAATTTCTATATGTCTTCTACTTCTCTTTTAAAAAATTATTAAAGAGTCATGATTTATAAATAAATAGTTGTGTTTTAGGCATACAATAATCCAATACTTACCCTTCCAACAGTGTCAGCTTCCCTTCACCAGTGTTCCCAGATTCCCTCCCCATCCCAACCCCAAGTCCACCCCTGCCTGTAAACTTTACAGGCACTGTCAGATTCAGTGGTTGCCGCTTAGAGCGCATGTTTTCAGTTCTGTTGAATCTGTGTTTCGGGTATATGGCTCTACCCCTCTCTCATATCACTGGTATAACTGAAGCCCTGAGGCCCGTTAACCCATTGCTTCTTGTTCTCTTCTTCCCTCCTTGATTTCTTTCCTTTTCTGTCAGTCTCCTCTCTAAACACTGGGGTCAAGGTTAATCTATGCATCTCCCTTTCACTACAATACATCTCCTCATCCAGTAGTCTATATTCCACAGATATTTTTAGTTTTATTTTGTGGCCACACCTAGTGGTTCTCAGACTTACTCCTGGCGCTATGCTCCAAGATCACTCCTGGAGACGCTTGTGGGGAACCGTATGTGGTGCTGGGGATTGAACTGGGGTAGGCCACATCCAAGGCACCAGCTTATTGTGTATCCTATCTCTCCAGCCCTATGTTCTTCCAGGATACTAGTCTGAAAAATCAGTCACTCAAGAAATCTTCTGCAGAGCATGAAGATGATTTTGAATCTGTGTACCATGGTTATGGGCACGTTTCCTGATGCTCTAGTCAAGAAACTCTATTTTCTCACATTCCTCAAGTGAAAAGTGAGGCTCAGCTAACGTACAGTTCCTGACTCAACGAAATCTTTAAATCCACCTACAGAATGTAAACACCTATATGGTGATCATGCTTTTAAAAACTTACAAACTTTCTGTGGAAAAATTAAATTAAATTTTACAGTTTCCCCTCCAGATGGCACAACCTACCCCATAGCCAAGAGTCTAACTTTACGCTTTTGTGTAGGATTATTAATGTACAGACACTGATAAAATGAAGAATTACTACTGCAGCTAAAATGAAGTATCAGTGTATATATGGGATGTGTGTGTATATATATATATTTAATGGGAAAATTGTTCTGTCATTTGTTTCAAAATTGAACATAATACCTGAGATTCTTCCTGGCTTCATAAGAATTAACAGTAGTTCTCGTGGTCTGGTTGTTCAGAGCATCAGTGGACCTACTGGCATGGCCTTCTAGCCTAAGAAAGCAAACATAATACTTAGCACCTAAATTAGAGTGTGTTAGGCTCTTTGCTTTATTGCAATTTTGTTCAGGCCAAAGGCAACATCATTGGAGAACTGATACATACAATTGTTTTAAGGGTGTGGGAGCGGGAGGGGTCCTTGGGGCAGGGAGACGGGACACACTGGTGAGGGGTGTGCTTTTTAGTGCTATTAACTAAAAATAAATTCTATTCAGGGGCTGGGATGATAGTACAATAGGTAGGGTGCCTGCAGCCAACCCAGGTTCCATTCCTGGCACCTCATATGGTTCCCTGAAGACCACGTAAAGTGAGCACAGAGCCAGGTGTAAGCCCTGAACATCACCAGGTGCTCAACATCATAAGCACAAGCAGGCCTCCAGGACAAATAAATAAATAAATAAAATTCTGTTCAGTGATGCCCGCGATCACTGTGGGGCATAGTCCTGGAGGCCCCTGAGCTTCACTGGGTGCAGCTCCAGAGAGCCAGCGCAGTACTGCTGGGGTGCACCAGGTCATCAATCCCTGACCCTGCAGGGCAGGAATAGTACCACCTCCCTTGGCCCTTGTATCAAACCACTGCCCAGACTGACCAGGTTTCTCAGATAGGGATCCCAGGCCTCCCAAGGCCGTATGGGAGAATCAAAACCAAAACTAAAACAAATAAAAATAAAATTCTGTTCAATGAACGCATCTGTGTACAACTCTGGGTTTGCCTGGTTTCTACACAGTGCACCGATATGATACACATGCTAATCTAGTCCTCCGAAAATACTGTCTTATCCTTAAAACAATTGGCTGGCAAGGGTCATGTTATCTGACACAAAAATAGAATGCCTTTTTATCAAGGGAAGGCCATCTGAAATTGATGATAGTAATATTTTTCATCCACAGGGTCTTTTAAAAAGGATTCTCGTGGTCAATGTACCTGAAAGTTTACCAGTTTGATGAAAATTATCCAGAGGTTGCTTACAGAAATTTTTAATTTTATTTTTAATAGGACACAATACTTTAAAATTGCAGAACTCTGAGCTATATTTTTGCTATCAAACATGTCACTGTGGTTAATAAATTCTAGGCATCTTTACTTTTCCTATGAAATAAGGAAATTTAAAATCTGGACAAGTAATGAAAACTCCTCTTTCTTCCTTCATGTTAGTAAATTCTGATAAGGGAGAGATATCCAAGCCATGAGGAGAGTTTAGATCTTAAGCTAGCCTGATCATTCTCAGATGGATTGTTCTTTCCTTTTCCAAATAGCTTTTGAAGAAGTGAAAATATTTATTATTTCTGGCATATAGAAAACAATCTAAGGCAGATTTTCACAAACCATACCACTGAGTTAAAATGATACCAAGGAATGAGCAAATGGAGTTAATTATAAATTTTCTAATAGTTTTATCAAATCAATTACATCTGTCATTACAGAAAAAGTAAACATTTTTGGAAATATTTCAATCATGTTATATACAAAACAAGATGTAATACAAAACCCACCTTTAACTAATAGCTTCAAAGGACAAAGGCTGCCCTTGTATTCTCCTAAGCAGTGTAAGATCAAGTAACAGTAGTTAGAAAAATCTGTAGTATCACTTTTTCACTGTAATCACTGTTATCCCATTGCTCATCGATTTGCTCGAGCGGGCACCAGTAACATCTCTATTGTGAGACTTGTTGTTACTGTTTTTGGCATATCGAATACACCATGGGCAGCTTGCTAGGCTCTGTTGGGTGGGCAGATACTCTTGGTAGCTTGCTGGGCTCTCTGAGAGAAGTGAGAGAAGCAGAGGAATAGAACTGTGTGCAAGGCAAATGCCCTACCCACTGTGCTATTGAAAGGAAAATAATTTGCAAATAGTATTGTTGTGTACTGAATTGTGTCCCTCACTATTCAGATGTTGAAGTCTTAACTCCATGGAATTCAGAAACATCGTCTGTAAGTAGGTAATAAAGAAAAAGTAAGGTTGTAAGTAGTGATCATGCTATTTTTATAATTTGATAAAATTCCATTTTTTCATTAATTCTTTCTCCCTCAAGACCCTTTTGTGCAGCCAAACACCGGTCTAAAACTGGAAGTTCTAAATGTCATGAGCAGTTCTTTAAATTACATGTACTTGTATTTGCATTTTTTACCTTGATTACTTACAAATAATATGGGAATAACTATAACCCTAGAATGATTCCAAAAATTGTTGCTAGTTTTCCAAAACAAATAGATCTTACTTAAAATTTAACACCATCATTTATCAAGGGCTTGGTTGGAATCACAGAGAGAGAGAGAGAGAGAGAGAGAGAGAGAGGTGAGAGAGATAAAGAAGGCAGAAGATGATGTGATAAGGAAAGAGAAAGAAATAACTTGGTAAATGCAAGGATCTTCATACTGTTATTATTTTCCTGGGGACCACATTTGGCAGTGCTAGGACTCTGCCAGCCTTAGTGTTGTAGGTCTTCCCCAGCACTGTTCAGGGGAACATGCCGTGCCAGGCATGGGCCTCCTGCACATGCTACACACATGCTCCAGTCTCTCAAGCTATCTCTCTGGCCCCTAGAATGCAAGAGTATTTTATAGACGTTATGAAGAAAAAAAAGAAGCCTCCCAAGCCTTTCCCTGTTTTTTCACTCTCTTACATTATAGCATCAACAATACATTTATTTACATTAAAAAATTATTAGAAAAGATAGTTGCAATAGCTCCACCTTAGAAAGATAAAAATAGGAAATTCCTGTTTTAAAGTCCCTCCCCCACACCCCAATATACAGGGGGAAAAATAGCAAAATATAAAAAACATTTTGAATTCTTTTCTAACTTAAACAGTTTATAGCAATGGAATAGAGCTTCTATCTAACCTTCCCTGTAAAAGAAACAAGGTATAATATTCTTAAAGCCATTATTCTCTCGTATAAAGAATTTCAAAATAAAGTCCATGTTGTGGTTATGATGAATTTGTGCATTCTTTTACCACCAGGTTTCCAACGAAGAGATTCCCCAGAACACTTTCTGCACTGCTGTAAACCTCCCAAGCAACAGTAAGGAAAAATAAATCTTCCCAGTCTATAGGATAACACTGGGTTTGTCCTTTTACCCTTGCCTCAGGGAACTTAGTTTACCTTAAAGCAATGTTCTTTCTGTATGGACACAGGAAGACAGTTAATATTATGCTTTGTAACTTGGGAACTGGTTGACTCCAATAATATTTACTCTTGGGCATCTGCTTTCTCGACTTAGTTGCCCTTAGTTCCTAGCACCCCAAAAGCAGGGTCCCAATGAGGGACAGCATGGACCCAGGGCAAGCTGTGAGTTACTCTGGCATCGAAATGGACCAGGTCAAAGAGCCACAATACTCAACTATAAGTTGAGAGCATGGTCATAGACAAATGCTGTCATGATCCAAAAGTAAGGACAAGACTTGGACCCTGCTGGGGTTAGGAAGACTAACCTAACCTGAGGACTGTGGTTTAGAATATATAGTGAGATGTCCTCAGGAAGAACCAAACTTTGATACTTACTTCACTCATACAGAATGACATTGCTAGAAATACTAGAAGTAAATTTACTATAGGTGTTGGAGTGGATTACTGGCTGAGGAAAGAAGAAAGGGACACACCCTGGATGGGATCCCACCCACCCTTGAGTAGATCTCCTAGTAATCTGGAGTAACCTCCTTAGATAAGATTTTGTTAATCTCCTGGAGAAGCGGTTTTACCTCTCTTTGTTGATTTGTTAATGTTCAACCCACCTTTGTGTCACCACCCTATGTGATTGCAATATAAACTAAGACTGTAAGAGAAGTAGGGGAGAAGACATAGAAAGCAGAGAGAAGACACAGAAGCAGAGGACAGAGTAAAAGATAATCGGAGTCATCAGAGCCAGATGCAGGGGAAAGAAAGAGCACAAAGTGAGTGAGAATCAGAGTCAGAGTCAGAAGTGAGAGCTAGTGAGAATCCAGAGGCTGAAGCAGAAGGGCTCTGGAGAGAGAGATAAGAAGAAGAGAGTTCGGAAGAGACCAGAGGAGAAACGACAGAGACGGAGAGAGGACAGAGACGGAGAAAGGTCAGAAGAGACCAGAGGAAAGACTACAAAGACAGAGACAGAGATAGAGAGATAGACAGAAGAGAGCACAGCGGCACACAAAGAAGCAGAGCACAAGGAGGAGATATCCCAATCCGGTCCATACACAGCAGATTGAGAGCACCAAACGTGAGTGGCGCTGGAGAGAGAGGGTCGCCCCAAGATCCCGAGAACAACACACACATCATCCCACCAGAGCTTTGAATTTCCATGAAGTCATTTGCAATAAAGCAGTTGGAACAACAGGCCCACAATCTAAAATCTTTAACAGAATCTGAATTTTGTCAAATTTTTTCTATGTCAGTTATTAAGTACCTGTACCTTGTTTTTTGTGTTTACATACAACATGTTTTTTAAAATTCCATAATACAATTCAATCTTCAGCAAATTTTCTAAGGTAATATCATTTATATAAGTTCATTTGAATTCATAAGGAAAAAAGTAATTACAATAAGCCTTACCTTCTATCCTTACTTTTAGACACACTAGAATTCACTTCAGTGATATTTTTTTGGTCCTGGTCACTATAGAAAAACATATAATATATTAATGAGCACATATAAATGTAATAGGTTGGCTATAGTATAATTTAATAAAAATAAACATTAGAGGAGCTGGAGTGATATCACAGCGGGTAGGGTGTTTGCCTTGCACGCGGCCGACCCAGGTTCGAATCCCAGCATCCCATATGGTCCCCTGAGCACCGCCAGGGGTAATTCCTGAGTGCATGAGCCAGGAATGACCCCTGTGCATTGCAGGGTGTGACCCAAAAAGCAAAAAAAAAAAAAAAAAACATTAGAGTAAACATTTAAAATCAGTACATAATCTTATGGATAGTTACTTGTGGTCTAGGAGGAAATAAGATAGGTAAAATCTGATATTAAGTGCCTGTGAGAGAGAAACAAAGAAATAATATTCTGGAAGTCTTGAGAATTCTAGTCAGGAGAGAAATAACTGATTTATATTTTCATTGAGCAAACGGGTTTTCGTGAGAACTGTCGATTTCACAAAGTTCTAACTGCACTTCCACATGGATGATCTTATTTGGACTTTATACAAGCTTGCAGGTCACACTTCAGTACAAGATACAAGAAGGCTGAGTGAATTTTCAAGGTCAGTGACTAATTTGCCTAAGAGTCAATATTTGAGGCCACCACCTGCCCACCTGAATAAAATTCCTAGGTATTTAATTAGAGGTTTCCTCCTGGCTTTCTGGATCACTGAAATATGAAGAGTCAACCAGAACAATTATAATATTGAAGACAAATGAGATGCTGAGATCCTTAAATTTAGAAGAGCTTAGTGATCTGAAATGTTTTTATGAAGCACAATGTCCTCTTATGTGTTATGTATAAAAAATGTTTTATTTCTATTATTGGCATCACATCAATATAAAAAAAAAGTTGTTCATTTTTGTCATGAGTTCAGAAAATCTTTGCCATGAACCCTGTTGGTTAGAAACATAGTATGCGAGTCAGAACAATGTTCTCAGCTATCCCCTTGCTTTAAGCTAGCTAATCAACAGCTCTAAATTCTTTTTTGTAAACTAGGATAATAATATCTAATCACATAAGGCTATGGCAAGAATGAATGAGTCGATACAAATAAAATTCCTGGGCACAGTAACTACCATAGTGGATGAACTAAATAATAATTGTTGATGAAAGTATAATGACACAATAGTCAGAACTGCTGTTTCCAAAATTCTGGGAAATACCTTTACACTTGTGTTTCTGCTGTAACTTTTCTGTATTTTTGAAACTCACTCCAGTTTTTATGGATCTCCTTCTTAATGATTTTTAAATATGGATATAAACAAAGGTATTATGTATTGAATTAGAACCTACAAAACTAATATTAATGAGAATGAAAATGCTAAAAGTATTTTTCATGTTATATGTAAGAAGAGTCATTACTCTTTTTACAATCATCCAAACTATCAGTAATTGGGAAATCTGAAAATAAGGCAGCTCCTATGGTTAACTTAAAGCTCTCATTTAAAACCTGAGCTGCTAATATTTGAAAATGCAGGAATTAGTTAAATACTTTTAATGTGAATTAGTGAAAATATGTCAATTAATAAACATAAAATTACAGGATACTTCTGAGCTCAGAAGTATCAAAATCATATGCTTATACTGTTGAAATGAGGTAAATTTGAAAACTAACTTCTACAACGTAACTGCTAGAGTTGGATGAAGAAAAATCCCAGATTGCTTCCTTTAATTTAGAAATGCTAATAAAGAGACTTGTGTTTGCTCATCCATTAATGGTCCTTAACTACTTACTGGAAGCACATTTCGTGATTTCATAGAGTTCACTGTATTATATTAAGAGCCTAGACATTAAGTAATCTTCATCTTCATCGTCACTTGATTTCATCATTTTACATTAAAAGTATTAAATTCTTGGGGATCATAGATTAAGCTTAAGTATAGTATGACTGTGTTCCCAAATCCATCTCCCTTGAATGCCAAACTACAATGATCTAGTAGTAAGTAGTGAGATCACCAGACAACGTAGGTCAAAGGAGATTAGACTCTTCCCCAGAAGTAAGAGTTGCTTGAAGGAAGAGCCATCTTATTAAGGAAGTTAGTGGCTTTCTTTACACCTTGAAAGTAGAATCACATTTCCAAGGCTTTGCATAAAACATTTGCTCCAGAGACACTAATGGAATTAAATTAAACATTTTTTCTTCTTTTCTAGAGGACATCGATTACTTTCATACCTAATCCTAAGAAAAGATACTATAAGGGCCTCAAAGACTATAAATATATCTTATAAAAGATACTATAAGAGTCCCTTGAACTTGAAATCAGTGAGCTCCACCCACAACAAGGCTCATTGTTCACCAAGACCTTGTAGGACGGCAAAGTCAGAGTGGAGCTTTGCACTCCAGTTGGTCAATCACTGAAGACCTGCCTTAATTTCATCTCTGAACTGTGCACATTTTTTTGTGCACATTTCTTGTCTCTCCTTTCCCCTTCTTTCTCCCCTTTACTCCCTCACCTCTCCCTTGTCCGCACTTCTTTCCCCCACTCTTCTTCTCTCCCTTCTCTTCTTTTCCTCTGCTTCTTCCCTGCCTCCCTCCCTGCCTCTTTCCTTGCCTTCCCTCCCTCCCTCCTTCCCCATGCATTCTTTCCTTACTTTTGGATATTGTATTCCCGAACCTCTCTCAAATTCCCACAACCACTACCTTGACCACCACCAAATGCCTGGGTCAGAATGTGACTCTTATGAGACAGGGTGGGATTTTTTTTTTTTTTTGGCATTGATAATCAAGTTCAAATGAGATCTTTAGGATGGACCCTAATCTGATATGACTGGTATCCTAGTGAGAAGAGGGCACTTGGATTCAGAAAAACAAATGGAAACAATGTAAAGACACAAGGGCCATGGCTATCTTGAACAAATCAAGAGAGGGCCTATCACAGAGCCTTACCTCTTGTCTTTCAAATGGAACCAACCCTACTGACAACTTCTTTTTGGACTTCTAGCTTCCAGACCTCTAAACCCGAGAGAAAATATATTCCTGTTTTAAGACACTTGTTCTTTATTACAGTGGTTCTTTCAACCACATCGATTTCAGCCCTCACTACTTAGTCTGTCAGTCTGTTGCTCACAGTCCATTTTCCTTGGCACTTTCCAGAAACTCCTGGAAGCTGTATAAACTTCGTCTTGTCCTCCTGGCCACCTTTCCAGATCTCCCTGCAGGACATAATATTTTGGATCTTAGCTTGTCAGAGAGAGTAGAATTGGGTTTGCACCTGAGGAAGGAGACCAGAATCTTATAAATCCAACTCTAGGCAGATAAGCCAGAATTGAAACCTATCCTTGCCTGTAAAGGTGCAAACTTCCCACATGCTATAGTTACACATCCCTGAATTGGGAATTCATATTTTAGGGGTTTTGCAACATTTTTCTTGATTTTTATCAAAAAAGTATCATGTGTCAAGTTTGACACTATAGAATATACAATTTTAATGTGAATTATCTACATGAGTATTTCACACAAATAAAAATTTGCATATTATGAAAAACACAGAATGTGTATTTGTTTTGTTGTTCCCCTGATGGGCATCCTCAGGAAGACTTGAAGCTCCCATGCATGTTTAGATTCCTCAGCAGCTTCCCAATTTGGAGATTTCAAAAGTAAATTTTAATTCTTTAATTAAGACCACAGCTATTACATTGCGTCTTGTCACACTGTGAAAAGAAGACGAGGAGCTGTGAGTCAAAGTGTGAAAAGCAGATTTTTATAGAAGCCCAGTCAAATGTGACAGGGTCAAGCAAAGGCTGCTGCCTTGGAAGGAAGGTTTTATCATTTTGTATCTTTAGGAGCTCCAAGAAAAGCCACTGATTCTCTGGAAACAGTGAAAAATGGTAGAAGAGATTTTAATTATTGCAAATAAAAGTGCTTCTCATGTTATTTCACAAGATTTGGAAAAATGTATTATCTATATTATTACAAAGTATTTTACTTTCCACTGATCTTTTAAGGAGTATAACATTCCCTCTTACAGAGACTATTAAGGGAAAAATAGGGATTCTGTAGACCAGGGTATTATAATGTATTATAATGTCTCTCATACAATTTTCTAGGATTAGTTATGCATGAGTGAAGTCATCTCTCACTCCAAACTGCTCTTCCTCTCTTATGAAGGTGTGGGAGGTATTTATTAAAAGCTACAAGATGTTTCTCTCTTGACAGCTACTTAAATCGCTTTTGTAGAGTATCTCACACTTTGCAAAATTAAGAACTTCAACACAAAAAGATTTTACTACGGTACTTTTATACAACAGTCGAATCTTAGTCACTAAGCTTTAGTTTAGAAGGAATATCTATTTTTCTGTAAGGAGTGTGGAATATAGAGAAATAAGTTGTGTATTTCCCTAACTCTTATTGACATGCCAAATGCAGCCATATTTACATATTTTAAAATTTGTTTCAGTGAGGGAGTCTTAAAAGATTTGTATTAAGTAAATTAACAGAGAGATTGACTAATTTACATAGTTTAAGTATAAGATGTGGTTAAGAAATTCAGGATCTCTAACTCACCATGATTCACTTTGACTCTGTTATAAGCAAAAAATAATCATTGGCTCAAGAATGAGTCATGTCAGAAGCTACATATTCTTTCAGTGTGGTGGTGTACATGGGAACTCAAAACTGTAAAGCAATAGACTAAGTGAATAATCATAAGGTCTTAATTAATTGAGATTAATTTATAGAATATTTGATAAGAACTTAATATGTGCCAAACATCGTGCTATATACTACACATGAAAAAAATGAACAAGACAGAAATAACACTTCCTTTCAGAAACCAGGCCTGGGGAGATGGCTTAAATGACTAACACACATGCTTTGTATGCAATAGTCCAGAACTCATCCCTCGCACCTCGGAGTCTCCCCGGAATTCTAGGAATGACTCTTGAGCCATGAATCTGGGAATATCCCTGAGCACCATCAGGCATGTCACCTAAAGAAACTAAAATCAGAGACATATGATAAATAATAATTCACTCTAAAAGACAAGTGCTCTGGGATGTGAAGGAGAGAGAACATGAACAACCAGAGAAGGATCTTCTACAGCACAGTGTGTCATACTAACCTTTGCAGAGACTGAATAAGAAAAAGGATGACGCTGAAAGAATAATTTTCAATGCAATTGAAATGGAGGTGCAATTGCAATGGAGGAGAGTGGGGAATATATAGGTAAAATAGTATTTAGGTGGATTTTGGAGTATAAAATGGATCAGAAACCTGTGGAGACCAGATCATAGATCACTTTGGAAACCACTTTTAGGAGTATAGTTATTGTCCAATGTCAATGGGAAGCCACTGAAGAGTTTCATCAGAGGAATGACATGATCCTATTTGCATTTTGATCGAATATGATCAAAAAAGAAAGATCATTGTAGTGTGGCAAATAGGAGGGAAAAGGTAAGACTAGCAACAGAGGGATGAGTTAGGAGACTGAACTGTATTCTACCCCATAGTAGTAGCAGGGCCTCAGCTACTGACATCAACAGAAGCATTCAAGTAACCTACTGAGATTAAGGAATGAACCAATGAAAAGTGTTGCGACTGCTGACTCCCTATCCCAACTTTCTGGTTTAAGCAGAAAGAAGAGAAGTATGTAATAAGAAGATGAGAAGAAATAAGGAATTCTTGTTAATACAAATAACTGGAAAGTCTGTGCCTTCTACCACAGGAAAGTTTAAAAATGATTGGAATGATAACATAACAACTATTTCAGAATATTATTTCCTATTTCAAATGAATGACGCCTTGTCTAACTGTAGAGACACTGTCATTCTACTTTTCAATCTTCACTTGGGAGCAGCACTTTAGAGGCGATAGAGAAATGCAATCTCTCTCTTTAATGCTGTTTGTGAAAACATGCAATTCACTGTTGGAGCTCCTGCAGTATCTCCCTGAATGGATGAAAATCCACATCGCCTTTGTTTGGGTTGTGGTGGCCCTAGAAGAATGCAGTGCTTACATTCTGATCAGTGACTGAAGTTAATCCCACCCCTCACTGTGAATTAAATGTACAGCTGCCAGACATGTCAGCAAAGTCACACACACACAAAAAACTCCTCTGCTTCACTGCTGTGACACTATTAAATAATCAACGCTTCTGTCATGCTGAATTGGCTGTAAAAGTGCCTTATGGCTGTTATTCCTCCTGGGAGGCACGTAAAATCACCCATTCAAACAAGCGGGCAGCAGAGATACTTTATAGATCCAGGCAGCAGAACCAACGGCAGGAAGTCACTGTTTTGTCATGGGTATCTGTTTATCCTGTTTGTTTTGTGTTGTGATGCTGTTTGCATATCCTGTCTGATTTATAAATCCACAGTAACTGCAAAAATCATAGGCATTGTTTGGTTATATGTGTGGACCAAGCTGCCATCTGAAAGAAATATGATGGCTAGTATTTTTTTAATTTCCTTTTTTACTGTAATCCTGTCTACATACTGGGAATAATTTTATTTTTATAGAGAGTTTATTAGGAGTTGATGGAAAAACAATAAAACTGGCCTTTCATATCTGTGGTCCACATGCACAGATGAAAAATATGGAGTATCATGTAATTAGGCCTATGAAGGCTGGAAGCATGTACAGACTGTGGCATCAGAAGGATCTGAGTTTAGATCCAGAACTTGTTTTAAGGCTATTCTGTATCTCTCTTGAGTTATTTCTCTTCTCCATAATGGACATATGAATATATTCCTGATGGGATGGCTGTATGGACTAAATATTAGAGAGCTGGTGAGAGAGTACAGGAGTTAAGGTACTTGGCTATGTAGTAACCCCTGTCAGATTCCTGGTAATGCATATTATCCCCCAAGGACCACCAGCAGTGACCCCTGAGTCTCTACTGAGTCAGCCAAGAATGAGGCGTGAATAGGGTCACTACTGGGTGTGACCCCAAAACCTAATATACATTGACCTGTGTTTCTCAAAGTTGGTGATACCACCCCCTTGGGGTCACTGAACAAGTTAAGGGGGTGAAAGTGGCCTATGTGCAATCGCGGGACCCCTTTCAGTTTTCTTTTTTTTCACATTATTTTAAAATCAAGGTACCATGATTTACAAAGTTACTCATAATAAAGTTTCAAGTATACAATTTCCTAGCACCAATGCCATCACCAGTATGAGGGGCCACTCTTTGCTGGGATCACAGACCATATGGATTGCCAGAGATTGAAACCGGGTTGGCTGCATGCAAGGCAAGTGCCCTAAATGTTATACTATGTCTCTGGGCTCCCATTTTTTGTCTGTTTGCTTAAAGAGGATAGATTTCCACCGGGTTGATGAGTGGGGTGTGTGTGTGTGTGTGTGTGTGTGTGTGTGTGTGTGTGTGTGTGCGTGTGTGTGTGTGTGTGTGTGTAAAGGAGGAAAGGAGGAAGCAGTTTAACTAAGTTTGGGAATCTCTGCATAGATGCTCAGTAAATGCTACTAACTATGTATCTGCTGCTTTTTAGCATCCTTTGTACTTTCTGACTTGAGATACCCAATACCCCTGTGAAAAAGTTCAGGAAACAGAAAGAACAATGTTAAGTATTAATGTAGTACGGAGGCAGGGAGATATAGGAGCTAAGTCAATCGCTGTATTACATAGTCCTTGTTCTATAGCTTCAAGGCACTTTTCCATGTGTAATTTGCTGTTTTCACCTCAGAATATTAGCAGTACAATTCCCCACTATGTAGATGTTGTGTAACAGTGCAAATAAGTAAAACAATAGGGTCTTAAAGTACAAACTCTGGAACATTATCTAGGTCTCAAACACAAGATGATAGTGAATTGCAAGAGATTTGCAGAACTCAAAATAGAAGTTGAAGGTTAAAATTTGCTTCAATATTTTGTGAACCCACATTACCAAGCCTGCTTGGATTGGGACTGGGCCCCTCTGCCCAGATTTCCCATTTCCCAGTAGCTAGGCGGTCACACCCAGGGCCTGCCCCCAGCATCTTAATCCCATCCACGGGCAACATCCAGAGACTTAAAAGCAAGCTCCCGGGATGGATATCTTATAGCCTACTTCTCCTCTGGGAGAACCTGGCAAACTACCGGGAGTTTCCTGCCCACATGGGAGAGCCTTGCAAGGTCCCAATGGTGTATTAATATGCCAAAACCAGTAACAAGCTGGGTCTCATTCTCCTAACCCTGAAAGAGCCTCCAACACAGCATCGTTGGGAAAGATGAGTAAAGAAAGGCTTCTAAAATCTCCGGGCTAGGATGAATGGAGACGTTTCTGAGACCACTCGAGAAATTTGATGACCAATGGAATGATGATGAATCAGATAATGTCATCATCATCATCATCATCATCATCATCATCATCATCATGACATTATCTCATTATCTTTGAATCATTTCTTTATTTGGGGGCAGGGAGTACATCCCCCCCCCACCACCACCAGTAACACACCGTAGTGATGCTCAGGAGTTGTACCAGTGGTATGTTTGAAAATGTTCAAGACAGAACCCTACTTCCATCATGCAAAATATGCAGACTAATCCTCTAAACTACATCCCTGTCCCCATCTCTAATTTTTAAAACTCTGAGTATCCGTTTTATTGCTCTGTGAGCATCTATGTAAACTGTCAGTTTGCTTCAACTTCTCTGACACAGTTTTATCTTCTTATTTCATTTCACTTTACATTTTATCTTGACTTTCTTTTTCCTACAGAAAGCAACTATTCTTTGCCTTAATGCAATGAGGAAGTACAGACTGATTCCAAAATGATGCCATCGATTCCAGCAGAATGTAACACATTTCCTTGATGACAGAAGACACATGGCTTATTCATGTGTTCTCATTTGAACACTAAAGAAAAATAAAAGGCATATTTTTCAAAAAAGAAGCAAGAAACAGGGTATGAATTCCTAACCTAAAAGCTTAAATACATGTCCAAATAGTCATGCAAAGTTTCTTACTGCTTAGAGGTTCTGAGTGCTGAACGGTTCTCCTTAGCAAGATTGTCTGGGCTGTTCAAAACAGAGAACAGAAAAGTTCTGATTAGTGATAGGTTTTTCTTTTGTGCTGGGTCAATAGAGCCACATTATCAATCCACTCTCCACCAGCAAGAGACAGTGAAAACTAAATGACTGATTTTATTTTATTACCTCTGATTGCTTCGGATGACTTCAGGATTCACCTTGATGAGGTTATTGAGATCCTGGTTCCTTTAAATAGAAAAAAAAAACCAATATGTTAAGTTTTAAGTTTATTTGGTGAGATCATTAAGCTTATAAATTTGCTTGAAATAATAAAGTAAAAAAATTTCGTGACCAAAACACACAAATTAATACCTTCGGTTGTTGGTGAGAGTTTCAGGATTCACTTTGATGAGTTTATCAATATCTTGATTTCTTTAAGTGGAAAAACAAAAACATCTTGTATTAGCGATAAGATGTGTTTAAGTTGACTGAAAATAGGAAGAACTGATTAGGTATTTTAGGTTATTTTATTTAGTATAAGAGGATTGGTTAGATATAAAACTTTCTTGAAATAAGTTTTCTAATAAACTCTTGGAGATAAATTATGATGACTCAGAAGAAAATTTACTCTGACTTCATATGGTTTATTACCTGTGTCTCTTCAAAAGCATACTGGCTAAGTTAGAATTCAAACTTTTTGGATCAGCAATTATCTCTAATTGCAAAAAATTACTCTTTAATTGCTTGACTATTGATTTATAATACTTGCTTTGAGAAGTATAGTCCTTGGAGAATAAAAGTTTTACCCTGGAATGTTTATACATTATGAAGACAAAATTTGATTTTAATATACTTGTCAATTTTTAAAATTAGATATTATGTAAAATGGGGGGATACTGGGGACATTGGTGGTGGAAAATGTGCACTAGTGGAGGGATGGGTGTTCGAACACTGTAAGACTGAAACTCAAACATGAAAGCTTTGTAACTATATCTCACAGTGATTCAATTAAAAAAAAGACATTATTTAAAAACAATGAGTTCTAATATAAAACTTACATTCATCATAAGTTGGTCAAGAAGTCTCTAGCAATCTATTAATTAGTGACTTTTCTCTGCTATGTATTTTTTAAAATGGAGTTGGGGTAGCGAGATAGTAGAGGCAAGGCACTTTCCTTGCATGCAAAGACCCTAAATTCAATCCCCCTGAGTACCATAGAAGTGACTCCTGAGAACACAGCCAGGAGTAGGCCCTGAGCACTGCTGAAGGTGGTCTGTAAAAAATTACAAGGATGCGCACACTCAAAGGAGGGTGCAGTGATATGTGTGGTGTGTTGTGTTGTACGCGGGCTCTTGGGGCGGTGCTCTCTCTCTCTCTTTCTCTCTCTCTCTCTTTCTGTCTTGCCTCTCACGTCCGGTGCTCTCAAGCCACTGTGTATGGACTGGATCACGATGGCTCCTCCTCTGTGCTGCGCTTCTGTGTGTGCTACTGTGCTCTCTTCTATCTGTCTCTCTATCTCTGTCTCTATCTCTGTAGTCTTTCCTCTGGTCTCTGCTGACCTCCTTCTGTCTCTGCTTCTGTGTCTACCCTCTTGCTTCTGTCTTCCCCCTGTGAATTCTGTCTTGCCTCTGTCTTCTCTCAGCTTCTGTGTCTTCTCCTAGCTTCTGTCTTGCTTCTGCCTTCTACTTCTCTTACAGTCTTAGTTTATATAGCAATCATATAGGGTGGTAACACAAAGGCGGGTTGAATATTAACACATCAACATATAAGTGGAGAAGATCACTTCTCCAGGAGATTAACAAAATCTCATCTAAAGAGATTACTCCAGATTACTAAGTGATCCACTCAATGGTGGGATCCAAACAAGGGTGTGTCTCTTTCTTCCTTCCTCAGCTAGTAATCCACTTAAACAGTTGTAGTAAATCTATTTTAAATATTTCTAGCAATGTCATTCTGTATGAGTACAGTAAGAGATATGTCAACTTAAAGTTTGGTTCTTCCTGAGGACATCTTACTCTACATTCCAGACCACAGTCCTCAGGCCAGGTTAGTCTTCCTAACCCCAGCAGGGTCCTAGTCTCGTCGTTACTTTTGGATCATGACAGCATTTTTCTATGACCATGCTCTCAACTTATAGTTGAGTATTGTGGCAC
This sequence comes from Sorex araneus, assembly GCF_027595985.1. Taxonomy (NCBI): domain Eukaryota; kingdom Metazoa; phylum Chordata; class Mammalia; order Eulipotyphla; family Soricidae; genus Sorex; species Sorex araneus. Next base: position 272,749,179 of record NC_073302.1, on the reverse strand, counting down.
TTTGGCCTGGCCCATTTCGATGCCAGGGTAGCTCACAGCTTGCCCTGAGTTCATTCAGTCCCTCATCGGGACCCTGCTTTTGGGGTGCTAGGAACTAAGGGCAACTAAGTCGAGAAAGCAGATGCCCAAGAGTAAATATTATTGGAGTCAATCAGTTCCCAAGTTACAAAGCATGATATTAACTGTCTTCCTGTGTCAATACAGAAAGGCCATTGCTCTAAGGTAAACTAAGTTCCCTGTGGCAAGGCTGAAAGAACAAACCCAATGTTATCCTACAGTGGTCCAAGTCCCTCCCACCACCATCACCACAAAATTGGAATTAAACTCAGTCATTCATGATCAAATTAATGATATAATCTGAAAAATACTTCCTACTTGAAGTGCTAACAGTTTCTTAGTTACAGAGAAATGTTTCCAAATGATTTGCTGTCATTCTTGGCATTGGTTTTTTTTTAAGGGTTAGAAAGTAGTGGTCCTTCATGTTTCTCTAAACTTCTTCACATTTATTTTGAGAAATATTAATCAGAAAGGTCTGAGAAAAAGACATTCCTCTCCTTCTTCAATTCTACCCTTCAAATTTTTCCATAAAACATGCTTCCCTGCTCATAACCACTCAATTTAAGCCCTTCCTTATTGTTCTTCCTTATTGCTCATGGTAGATAAAATTCCACTGCGCTGAATTGCCACCAATAATATTTTAAATTACAGGCAATAAATTGGTGCCTCAAATACTATTGAAGAAACTCTCAACATAGGGGAAGAAACTATCAACATAGGAGAACTATATAAAATATAATTTCTCTGTATACATTGATGATAACACTTGTTAAAAAGCTAAACTGGGGGTATGGCTCATTGGTAAAGCACATGTCTTGTATGCACAAACCCTGGGTGTAGGGACCAGAGATATTGTGCCATAGGTAAGAGGTTTGCCTTGTACTCATCCAAACAGAGTTTGACCCCTAGAACTGCTTACATTGCACTGAGCCCCAGCAGAAGGGATCCCTGAGCACAGAGCCAGGAGTAAGCCCTGAGCACTGGTAGGTGTGTCCCAAAAGTCAAGACACAGAAAGATGGGTGTGACCCCCAACATGACTAAAAAAATTTAAAAGGATAAAATCGGGCTCTCTTGCTGGAGGGTGGTGAGGACCCACTCGGGTTGAAAGCTGCGTGCCGAAACTAGACTATAGACTGAACATGATGGCCACTCAATACCTCTATTGCAAACTACAACATCCAACAGGAGAGAGAACAAAAGGGAATGCCCTGTCGCAGAGGTAAGGTGGGGTGGTGGGGGTTGGGGTGGGGGTGGTGGGAGGGATACTGGGAACATTGGTGGAGGAGAATGGGCACTGGTGGAGGGATGTAAATGAAATGCAAACATGAAAGTCCATAAGTTTGTAACTGTACCCCACGGTGATTCACTAATAAAATTTTTTTAAAAATACGGGACTTTTTTACATGAAAGTTCATAAGTTTGTAACTGTACCCCACAGTGATTCACTAATAAAAAATTTAAAAAATATATATGCGGCTTTTTTGCTCCATAGCTCTAAAAAGTGGAACGAACACATGTGATATGAGTTCCAGGACCCCACGCTTCTTGCTCTGGAGTGCACAGTCTCCAGAGCACTCGATGTAGCCCGGCGGTTCGAAGCCACACAGAACAGCATCTCACTACCATGCCGAGTGTCTCCCTGGGAACGATGTCAAACTGCATTTGAAAACCAACAATCCTTAAAGTGATGTCACTTTAACCTCTTAAACAGATTATTTTATACACAACCCTAACATAGGAGATATATTTTCAAAAGTGACAAAATTTCAATGTATGAAATCAATCAGAATACTTTTAGGATCACTAATGTTCAGATACAAGTAGGCTTAATAGTAAACTGGGTAGAAAAGGTGAACGCAGAGAACTTCAATTTTCACTATTCTGCTGAGCCTAGAAAAATGTGACTCATAGAATAACCTAGAAAACTAATATACCCAAGTTACTGTGTTACAAGCCCATTAAGAAACTCACTTTATAGATAACAAAGCTAAGTGAAATCATCAAAAAGTTAAAGACAACTACCAGATGATTTCACCCATATGTAAAATATAAATAACCTAAGCAAATTATACATCAAAACACAATTAAAATAACCTGTAGACTCTGAAAAACAGGATGGTTACAGAGGGAAAGGTAGAGAGAGTAGAGGTGTTAGTTTTACAGTGTGATTGCATTAGAAATAAAATAAAATAAAATAAATGAAATGGGTATGGAGAGGCATATCCCCATGTAAAGAAGTGGACTTTATAATCCTTAAGTTATAATAATAAATCAATGCTAAATCGATTTTCAAAGATACACTTTACATCACAGTCTAATATTCTCACTTTAGACATGTAGACAAACACATGCTTTGTAAAATTGTGTTTTCTGAACTACCACCCTAACTACTTAAGAACTCTTGTCTACTCTATTTACTATTTTTAATTTGGGGTCATTCTGATAAACTGGTAAGAATATCAATTATAAAAACATTGAATGGGCTATGACCCACAGTTTGAATATTAATTTAGGAAACATAAATGTATGTTATTTTCCACCACTACTCCTAAAAAGACAACACTGTGTATTAATAAAATAAGAATCTCAGTAACAACTTCGAATTATCTTGATTGTTAGCACAAAATTTATCTCAAAGAAGTGAAAGCAACAAATATAGACTTTTTTCTGGGCCGCAAAATCCTGCAAAGAAAGGAGACCCATATCTAAACCATATTTAGAAATATGTAATATTTTTCCCTGGTCAGCTTACTGCTTTCATTTATTTTACATTAATAAAATGGACACATTAGAATTTGGAGGAGGCAAGTGGTAGTGGAGCAAACTAAGCCAAGCTCAGGACTACTCCTGAATCAGTCTCAGAGATTGTCCCAACAGTGCTCAGGAGTCTAGGGATTGAACCCAGGGCTCTCACATGCAAACCCTGCACTTAGCCCACTGAGTAACTTCTTCACTCCCCTACATTAGAATTTCTTCTAATCTCTTATTACTTCTTAGTACTTAAAAATCTACAAAACATTTAATATCATTTGCACATTCATACTTTTGTCATTTACAAAGTCATCTTTCTAGTGAGTAGGTGAGATGAATAGAGGAAAATGCCTCCTACTTGTTCCATGGCAAGGGCAGTAAAATCCTAGCTTTAGGAGAGTCTTGATTTTCTGAAGAATTTGGTTATGATTCATTTATTTTTAAGGCCAAAGTTGTTTCTGTGGTTTAAGAATCATGATTTGCACTGCTGATTAGAAGAATTCTAATCAAAAGACTATGAGGAACCTCAGTATTCCTATCTGTGAAATGAGGAGATTAAATTGGATCATCTCTATGGCTTTCCCAAATATAATACTGCCTGTTCCTAAGAAACATGACTATAAATTTATGCCTGTCACAGCTATTAAATTAGCTATTCAGTATCTTTTTTAAAAAAAAATACAACTTGCAGAAGACATTCTATATTCAGGAAGCAGTATACAAGTAATCCAAAAATGTAATATATTAAATTGACAACCTATTATTGTCTAGGGGTAACATCTCAGTGCTCTTGGTACATAATTAGCTTTAATCTATGATAATTGCCTGCTGTTAATAAGATTGAATATGTCTACTGAATTCTTTTTTTGGCGTCCATGGCCTATAATTATACCTAATGTGCAACTAATGATACCTACTTGTAAGCTTCCAACACAGTAGGTGCTCAGTAATTATTCACTGCCAAATAGATCTCAGAACTACTATTAGTGTTCCACTAGATTTCTTTGTGACCCTGGCCAAATAATGTAACCTCTCTAAGTCAATAAGTTGATTGAAATGGTGGTTTTCAAAACTGTTCAAACTAACTGGGATATGAGTTGTATGAGATACTTTTTATTCATAAAAATTTGTGATTTCTATCCATAAAAGGAAATCATGAAACACTTTTAGATACATATCTTAAGTGGTGTGTGTGTGTGTGTGTGTGTGTGTGGTGTGTGTGTGTGTGTAATGATACAAGAATCTTCACATAAACTGAGTAGGAGAGAGACTACTCCAAGAATCAACTTTAGGTTCATAACGGTTTTGGAGGAAACAAATCATCGAAGAAGCAACGCATCTCATAAAATTACTAGAAACTCTCTTCTAAAACAAGTGCTAAATAGTATTTCTGATGAGTGTAATGAATTGGTTAGGTCTTTTTATCTAACTGTAGCACTGCACTGTAGCACTGTACTCTCGTTGTTCATCGATTTGCTTGAGCAGGCACCAGTAACGTCTCCATTGTGAGACTTGTTACTGTTTTTTGCATATCAAATACACCATGGGTAGCTTGCCAGACTTCGCTGTGTGGGCAGGATACTCTTGGTAGCTTGCCAGGCTCTCCAAAAGGGATAGAGGAATCGAACCCGGATCAGCCGCATGCAAGGCAAACGCCCTACTCGCTGTGCTATCGCTCCAGTCCTAATTAATTTTCCTAATTAACTATTATTAATCAATCAATCCCCAAAGAATGGTATTATTAGCATTAATACTACAAAGAAAAATATAAATGATTTATAAATGAGCTATGTTTCTATCCCATTCCCTTCAATTGCTTAACTTGAGTTTGAAAGAAGTGAATTCATAACTATATGTTTTTTCAGCTTCCTTTCTTGCTACATAAAAAATTGCGACACAAATACCCACTGAATGTATAAGTCATTCATATACACATTGTGCCTAAGATTGAGAAACAAAACAAAATAAATAAATAATAATATTCTTCTCTTACCGAGTTGTGCTTTTGACAGCTTTTGGGTTTACTTTAATTAGTTCATCAAGACCTTGTTCAGAGCTAAAATAACATAAAATATAAGATCAAATTACACCTTGAAATCAGAAAATTTTATGCTTGTAATTTTTTCTTCTAATTCTTTTGGATCATTCAATGGATAAAACTTGCAGGTTCTTTGATCTATTTTCTTAATTTACTTTTCTTTATATATGTCATATTTTCTTAATTTCTTAACTTCTTAGGAAGATAGCCATACATTTGATGTCAATAGCATATAAGCTATTTTAATTGGGTTTAGGAATATTATAATTTTCTCAGGAGTCATTTAAAATTTCATCACTGGGTTTTGAAAGATAATAAAGTGACTGTTCTTTGGTTTATTAAGTTTTATGAACTTATAATCTTTAGAGGAATATTCTAGTCACATCATTGTGTCAAATTTCTCATGTTGAAATTATAAAGAATTAGCTTCAATATGACAAATTTAAACAATATTATCGAACAAATCGATGAGCAACGGGATGACAGTGACGGTGACAGTGACTATAGTAAAATTATAATGCACTTATAAAAGAACAATCTATGTAACATTTTACATATAAATAGATGAATGTATTTTCATTTTTAAATATACCCTTTCAAAATGTTGTTACACAAATAATCCTATTTCTGACATAAATTGGAGAGTTTATCATGAGTCTCTGATAACCTTAATAAACTTGCTTCTTATTTGCTGAGGGGACTACTTTGATGAGATTGCCCAGGCCTTGGTTCCTAAGGGTGATAAATTCCAATAGTTGGTAAAATCAATTAATCTTTTTTTTTCTTTTTGGGCCACATCCAAAGATGCTCAGGGACTGCTCCTGGTTCTGCACTCAGGAATCACTCCTGGTGGTGCTCAGGGGATGACATGGGGTGCTGGGAATTAAACTCATGACAGCCACATGCAAGGCAAGCTCCCTACCCTCTGCACTATCTCTCTGTCCCTGTCAGATTTCAACCTTAATGCTTAATTAAATTATTCTTGCTAAGTTAAGCCCTAATCATTTCTATAAAATAGAGAAATAATTCAAGGTTCAGATTATAAATCAACAATGGAGCACTAGCACTACTCCTGGCAACTCAAAAACAAGAAAAGTAAATTATTTGTAATGTCTGCTTTCTCTTTGCTTCCCCTTTCACCTTAAAAATAAAGATATAGGGGCTGGAGCGATAGCACAGCGGGTAGGGTGTTTGCCTTGCACGCGGCCGACCCGGGTTCGATCCCCGGCGTCCCATATGGTCCCCCAAGCACTGCCAGGAGCAATTCCTGAGTGCAAAACCAGGAGTAACCCCTGAGCATCGCTGGGTGTGACCCCCCAAAAAAGCAAAACAAACAAACAAACAAAAAATAAAGATATAAAACTTTTATTTAAAAATAATTTAAAACATTTTTTAAATTATTCAGAAACGCAAATTTAGGAAATATATATAACATGAATATCTAAATGTTGAGGCTACTCTGAGGTATTAGTTAAAATCACTTTAGAATTATTCTTTTTGCAGTGCTAAATCAGGACAAGCAAGACTTCAGACTATATTAATTAATTTTTTTTGTTCCAAACACTCAACTAGTCAACCAAAGCTCAAAGAGATTTTTTTATTATCACAAAGTACCTCATATCAATCCTATTAATACCAAAGGTCTATGCAATAAATTTAACATACCTTATTATTGGCAATAAGCTATATATTTCAAAAAGAAAAAAATCCCAGATTCTTATGCCACTTATAATTAACCTTTAGGATTAATCTGTAATCTTGTTGTTTTGTTTTTGCTTTTTGGGTCACACCCAGCGATGCTCAGGAGTTGCTCCTGGCTCTGCCCTCAGGAATTACTTCTGATGGTGCTTGGGATGCCGGGAATCGAACCCAGGTCGGTCACATGCAAGGCAAATGCCCTACCTGCTGTACTATCACTCCAGCCCCTTAACCTGTCATCTTAATGTACATATCCCCTCATGTACATTAGTTATAATCCTATCATGATTAAATATATGAAATTATCATTTAGAGGGTCAAAATTGTTGAGTGTCAATAATTTTGTAGGTTCAACCCAATGGATAATTGCTTTGATCACTGTCACTGTCACTGTCACTATTATCCCATAGCTCATCGATTTGCTCGAGTGGGCACCAGTAACATCTCCATTGTGAGACTTGTTGTTACTGTTTTTGGCATATCAAATACACCATGAGTATCTTGCCAGGCTCTGCCATGTGGGCGAGATACTCTCGGTATCTTGCTGGGCTCTCCAAGAGGGGTGGAGGAACTGAACTTGGGTCGGCCGCGTGCAAGGCAAACGCCCTACCGCTGTGGTATCACTCCAGCCCGTTGTTTTGGTATTTTCTATTATGCTGTGAATACCAACAAAGGGGACAAAAGCAAAAATAAAAAGCAATAATCAACAGGAAAAGTAGAAACAAAGTAAATAAATGGAGGATAAGATTTCTTCGATGAAAACCTTCTCTTGACTGCTTCCCTCTGGAAAATTATTTTAGGGCAATGTTCATATGCTGGGGATTCCAGTTTGTTTAAAGAAAATCCCAAACCTGGAACTCAAATCCCATATTTATAAGAGATTATTCCTGTCTTAAGAAACTCTCTCTTCTCTGAAGCTCAGGACCCTTGGCAGGGACTTGAAGATCAAGTTTCTTAGAGTTATTCATTCTGGGTTCTACCACTGGCTGTCTCAATAACAGAACAATGACATTTGCTAAGTTAAATAGGAAGAAAAGAAGAGCGAGAACAATTCAATGAACCTTACCCTTGCTTGATTCTCTTCATTTCAGGAGTCACTTTGATGAGACTATCAAGATTTTGACCCCTTTACAATATGGAAGAAAGGATCAAATCAGTGATCAATTTATCTCATATGACTGCAACCTAACAAACGCTTGCATTATAAAAACATTTTATTTATTATAAATATATTACATTTATTTTATTAAAAAGTATTATTATAACATTTTTAGGAGTTATAATTTCTTAGCATTGACACATACATAAGGTAAATAAACATATATAACTAATTACATATTCATAGAAATAATAGACAATAATGGTTTCAAAATGTACTTTTCTAAGTGATTCACATAATTTGCATGAATTAATGTTCAAATCAATCCTATAGCATAGAAAGCATTATCTAATTTCACAAGGCAAAAACTCAGAAACTGAGATCTTCATTTCTTGACATAAATAGCATTTGTAGGGCTGGAATTTAAAACTCAATATCCTAACCCCAGACAAGAATAGCAGTTGTAGGGCTGGAATTTAAAGCTCAATACCCTAACCCCTATCTTGTTGGGTTACTGACTCAATCAATGTTGGAAATCACTAGGAGTACTTTGTCTGATTTCCTCATTTTGACAATGAGAAAATAGTCCAGGCCGAGGAATAGATAGCCCCATTTTATAGTTAGTGAGGCACATTGAGAAAGGCCTAGACTCTTTTTTTTTTTGGAGGGGGGGTAACATCTGGCCTCTGGCTCATGCACTCAGGAATTACTCCTGGCGGTGCTCGGGGGACCATATGGGATGCTGGGAATTGAACCCTGGCCGCATGCAATGCAAAAAAAATGCCCTACCAGCTCCAGTCCCCAGGTCTAGACTCGTATCTATAGGTTTGGTCTAATTCATTACTCCCTCTCCTGTGCTATCTCTTTGCTTAAGAAAAATAAACCTAAACAACTAATGAAATGGTTGTATTTTAATTATAAAGAAAAAAAAACATTGTGTACATAAAGGGTAACTCAATTATGTTAGTAATAAGTTGGTAATTTTTAAAAAACATTTTGGATAGCTGGGTGATTTTTCCTGAATTATTAAATTTAGTGTTAGCCTGCGGAAATGATGGTTTAATAATTATGCTTTCAAACTTGATTAGTACTAAACAAAAATATTAAATCTTACCCTTGTACATTTTTGTCTGTTCTTGGGTTCACTTTGATGAGTTTATCATACTCCTTGGAACTTTATACAAAAAATGCAAAGAACAAAACAAAAACATGCTAAGTAATGATGAAATTAAATCAAGTAAATAGTTTAATATATATAAAATATATATTTTTGTATATATTTATACAAAAAATGCAAAGAACAAAACAAAAACATGCTAAGTAATGATGAAATTAAATCAAGTAAATATTTTAATTTGAAGGACACATGTATACAAGTTGCATTTTGCTAACTTTGAAAAAAATCAATACCAAAGTATGCTGTTAATTTTTAAAGAAGAATTTTCTGTTTTTAATGGTGAATTCACACTGAGCAGTACCCCAGAGCTACCCCAGATATGCTACTTTAGGGGTTGCTCCCAGAGGTGCTGAGAGGATCATGCAGGGTTGATGATCTAATCTGAGGGTCTCATCTGCAAAGCATGTGCCAACTCTTTGAATTATCTCCCTGGTCGTAAAAAGACAATCTTGCCTATCATCTAAATCACCGATATACTGTTTCAGTCTCTTTGATATACTGCTCCCAAAAGAAACTCATAAATTAGGGCAAGATTGAATTTTTAAAAATCAATGCAAGGGGCTGGAGCAATAACACAGCGGTAGGGCATTTGCCTTGCACGCGGCCGACCTGGGTTCGATTCCCAACATCCCATATGGTCCCCTGAGCACCGCCAGGAGTAATTCCTGAGTGCATGAGCCAGGAGTAACCCCTGTGCATCGCCGGGTGTGACCCAAAAAGAAAAAGAAATCAATGCAATAACTGAAATGATTTGCCAGAACTTCTAACTGCTTTCTAAGTATTCTAGTGAATACTATTGCTATACCTAGATTTTATATATATTTTAATAATTTCCACGTGAAATTCCTTTTTGCTTCAAAAAGATGTTAGAAGAGCAACAATTTGCAAGAACTATCTTGAGGGACCTCCCTTCCCTCACCCCTGCAGTTATTTTCTATGACGATGTCACTTCACATGAGATAAAACTGAAAAAACATTTTTTTGTTTTTGTTTTTTGGGATGGGGAGTCACACCCAGAAGTGGTCAGGACCAATTTCTGACTTGGTGCTCAGGGGTCACTGCTAGTGGTTCTGAGTGTACCATTTTGTGCTGGGGATCCATCCCCTACATCATGAATGCAGGGCATGCACTCCAGCCCTTTGAGTTATCTCCCCAGTCAATAGAAACTAATCTTAGTGCCATGCAGGTGTGGTCAAACACAGTGAACATTTACTGTTGACAAATTGGTGTGCAATTTGTCACCTTTGTGCAAACTTTACACACATTTGATCAGCAGTAGATGTCGACGAGTGATTGTAAACAGACACACACTATTGTCTTAGAGTATAGCTAAGATATAAGTATATAAGATATAAGATATAAGTATAGCTAAGATAAGTATAGAGTAAGGTAGCTGAACATAAAACTCATCAGGATCTTCTCACTAAGCTTTGCATTTTATTATCTATTAAAAATGTAGCCAGATAATCTCCTCATGAGCCACCCTCCAGAACTCATGGCTGCTTCTCCTGGAAGGGAGCATAAAATGAGGTCCCCATAGCCATGCCACCAGACTCTGCACCAACCTATTTCCACTCGGGGTGCCCCAGAAGGGGGCGGATGAGAGCCCTCCCTGCCTCAAGGGACCCAGGCCGGGCAGCCGACCTCCACTACCCAACCACCACCACACTCCAGGCCACTTTCCACATGCTTGGGCAGAGTCTCACACATGAGCAAACATATTCCTGGACCGTGTGGTCGCTTTGCAACACATCATCATAGAGGGAAATAAATATATATGCCTCTCGGAGAGCCTGGCAAGCAACCGAGAGTATCCCGCCCGCATGGAAGAGCCTGGCAAGCTCCCCGTGACGTATGCCAAATACAGTAACAATAACAGGTCTCATTCCCCTGATCCAGAAAGAGCCTCCAATCGTTGGGAAAGAAGAGTAAGGAGAGGCTGCTAAAATCTCAGGGCTGGGACAAATGGAGATGTTACTGGTGCCCGCTCGAGTAAATAGATAAACGGGATGACAGTGATACAGTGAAAAATGTAGCATGTTATCTACTAAAAATATGCAGCACAAAATAACCACATTGAGAATCATAATAACACCAAACAATATACAAAGAATGACACGGGAGGCAAAGATGAACAGGAGCAATAGTATAAGGTTAAGGTGCTTGCCTTGTACATGGCCGATCTTAGTTTAATCCTCAGCACCAATTCTGAGCCCCTACCACTGCTAGGGCTGATCCCTGAGCACAAGCCAGGGTTACACTCCAGGCATAGCTGGATGTAAACAAATGAAAATAGAGGAAGGAAGAAATTTCTAGAAAACTCAACAGTATATAAGAATGGTGAAACTTATAATTCATAGATCACAAGAGGGGACTTATTTTCTTTTCATTTCTTTTTTTTCTTTTTTGGTGGGGGGTGGGAGACTAGGGAGTATTAACCATATTAACCAGATATTTGCACTGAAGGAGAATTGTTTTATTTTAAAAATAAATTAAAAAGATATATTTTATGTCTATTATTTCACTTGACTCTTAGAACCATCAAGCAACAAATAGACTGAAAATATGGTTCTGATTTTATAACCAAAGAAACCTCAGTTAAGGGTGTTTAAGAGACTTACTGAAAGGCATCAAGCTGGGAAGTAATAGTTTGGACTTTCAGTTTTCAATTCAAATATTTTACTACTAAGTGTCACAAATCGGTGTAGATAAAAAGGGAAGATAGATCAGACATAATCCTTACCCTGGGCTACTTCTCTTTTCTTCAAGGGTCACTTTGATGAGATTATCAAGGCTCTGGCCCCTTTAATACATAAAAGAAATAATAAGGTTAGTGACACACAGATAAGTGGATAAAACTGTCAATTAAAACTCAAAAACTGTATAAACACCCACTGAGATTGTTGAAAAAGAGTTTAAATTGTTAAAACCAACTTTACAGAAGTATATAAAGATTTATATATCTTGAAAACTCAGAGAGATAATTCTTTAACCTTGGAACCACTAAGCCTAGATAATACTGCAGTCTTTATTTTGATCCATTTACTGCGATGCTCTTAGCCTCTGCTAGTGCATTAAACATTTTGTAATAGTCAATATATGTAGTGCTCATGGAACAATCCAGAAGGCACATCCTCTCATATCAACCTCCAACATGCTATGGGATTTTAAATCAGTTTTGCAGAATTTGTGTTTTGTAAATTAACACTTGTTAGCAGATTTTCTCTTCATTATACTGGACTGAAATGAAGACACTGATTTGTTAAATTTCATAATTCTACAGCCTGCTATCTGCTTTTAGTATTTATAGTCATGCATCAAAATTGTGAAATTTAGTTGTGTGGGCAACAACTGCATTTTAATCTACTTTAGGGATATTAAAACATACAGTAGCCTGAAAGGGGGACCACATTTATTGTATTATGAAATTCCACAGTCGCTGGAGACATGCTAGTGTTTATTGTCACTGTTTAGTATATTCTGCTTCAGATCCTACTGGAATTAAGCTTTTCTTATGCATTTACATTTATGCATATGCAGCCCCAGCCAATGTTCCTGTGATCTTCAGAGGAAACCAGGGATAAAGAAATTCCACAGAAAAGTACTTTGACACTGTTTATCAATGCTCTAAAACTGTATCACCAAGTTTCTACAGAACATCAAAGACACAGGTACTTAGAAACAACCAGATGCTGGTGCAAATTTTTACTTGATCCAGATGTCTGAGAATGTTTATATCCAGGCTAAAGGCAGCAATGAAATTTTGTACTTTTTTCAAGCAAATAATAAAACAACCTGATAAGAACAACCATTCTTTCTCACATTGATTTTTCTTAAAATTCATTGAGGTATTTTTGCCTCGTTTGCCAAGGCATCAAAAATCAGATGGGCCGAACACATAATGCAATTCAGAGACAACCGCCGGGCTAGAGCTGTTACCAACTGGATTCCACGGGACATCAAAAGACTGCATGGCCGCCCACCAAGGAGATGGTCAGACTTCTTCATCAAAACCCTGAATGAATGATTTGAGGCTCTTCCTGTTCATGGAGCAAGTAGATATCATTGGGCTACACTAGCATGCAACATGAACAAATGGAGATGTTACTGGCGCCCGCTTGAGCAAATCGAAGATCAACGAGATAACAAGTGATAAAAGTGATTTTTCCTCTACAAAGTAACAAATCATGTGACATTTGAATGCTAGTAACCTAAAAAAAATTTCTAGGTACCTGTTTTTGCATTTGAGGACTGAAAAATAAAATCCCACAATTCCCATTGTTAGTCATGATTTGCATATTTGGAGTGGTAGTGGAATTAGCTCTGATTATTTTATCATAAATTTGTGATTTATTGATCAAAACTTAACTCAGTCGTAAGTGTTTACCATACTTTGGTTATGTTGTCAAGAAGCTAATTTCCTTAAGTATCAGTTTCAGTTTATGCATTTGTTTATCAAAATGTATGAAGTCTACAAAGAAGAGTATGTTAATTAATGTAAAGTGTACAATGATATTTGAGATATGAACTTCTAAAGCCTTGACTCATAGTATATTTTCAGTATTCTGGATTTATTTCCAAGTGGCAATAGTTAGGGGAAACCTCTGCCATGTGGGTGAGATACTCTCGGTAGCTTGCCAGGCTGTCTGAGAGGGACAGAGGAATCGAATCTGGGTCGACCATGGGCAAGGCAAAAGCCCTACCCACTATAATTTCAGAGAAAAATATATGCTATGAAGGAAAATTTTCATGGTTATGGTACTTGTGGCTGGTAACTTTATTATATTTGGTAATTAAATATCACTGATTTTGTCATTTGTTATTTGTCATCCTGTTGATCTTTGATTTGCTCAAGTGGGCGCCAATAATGTCTGCATTTGTTCCTGTTGCCTACTACAGTAGCCGAATGGTATCTACTTACTCCAGGAACAGGAAGAGCCTCAAACCATTCACTCAAGGTTTTGATGAAAGTCTGACCACCCTGTAGCTGGGTGGCCATGCAGTCTTTTGACACCCCATGGAATCCAGTTGGTAATAGCTCTAGTCCAGTGGTCGTCTCTAAATTGCATTACGTGTCCAGCCCATCTGATTTTCGACATTTGGCAAACAAGACTGCATCCCTGATTCTTGATCATTGACGAAGGTTAGAACTCTGGATTTCTGCTCTCACTTGAGTGAAATGTGATATTCCAAGCATAGCTCTTTCGATTTCTCTTTGGGAAACCCAAATAGTGTTCTCATCCTGTTTGCATAGGGCCCAGGTCTCTGAGGCGTATGTTAGTGCAGGAAGAACGGTGGAGTTGAAAAGATGTGCCTGGAGCTGGAGGTTCTTTGCCCTCTTAACAACTTCTTTGATACTCTTGAAGGCGTTCCACACTGCCCTCTTCCTCCTGCGCAGTTCTGGTGCCAAGTCATTCCTCATGTTGAGTTCTCGGCCCAGGTACACATAGCTGCTGCATTTGGAGATGTTTGTTCCGCCGAGAGAAAATGGAATGTCAGGGACTACTTTGTTTTTCATGAACATTGTCTTGCTGAGATTCAGTTTCAGTTCGACCTTTCCACACTCTCGGATGAAGTCAGCCAGCATTTGTGCCGCTTGGCTAGTGTTTGGTGTCATCAGTGAAGTGGAGGTGGTGCAGTTGCCGACCGTCGCCCTGCCGAACCCCTCTCTTTATGTCAATGATCACCATCCTTGTAGAATGGTGAGACCCTGGTAATGAATCCGTATACAGCTCATGGAGGATCCTGATGTACTGAGTTTGAATGCCCTGTTTGGCTAGGGCTTCGATGACTGCTTCAGTCTCAACAGAATCAAAGACCTTCTTTAAATCAATGAATTTTAGACAGAGCTGCATTTTGAACTCTCGCAAAACTTCAATGAGCTTGGTCATTGGGTGGATATGGTCAATCCTTTTTGGAACCTGGCTTGCTAGCATGGTTGTCCTTCATCTAGTGTTCTGCCTATTCTATTCAGGATAACTGGAGTGAACAACTTATAGACAACTATCGCAGATTGGGCAATAGTTGCTGATGTAGTGGATGTCTCCCTTCTTGTACAACAGAACGGTTCTGCTGATTTTCCATTGGTATGGAAATTTGCATTCAGACAGGTAGTGTGTGAAGAGCTGAGCCAGTGTATTGATGAGTACTGGCGGCAGATCCTTCAGGTGTTCAGGTCTGCCCTTGTCTGGATTGGGTGATGTATGTATCTTTATCGACGAAATGGCTTGTTGGATTTTGGAAGGGAGGATGGTGAGAACGACATCCATCCTGCAGAATTTGGTACGTGGGCAAGTGGACGTGGCTTTCAAAGAAATTCGAGTAGAAGTCATGAATAATCCTCTCCATTGCCTTTCTGGAAAATGTGACAGATCCATCCGGATGTCAGGGGGCAGTCATCTTGGTCTTGTAGTTGACAAAGGACACGCGAGCGTTGCGAATACTTTTCCTGGCCTCTGTCGCATCAGCCAACACTGCTGCTCTTCTCTCTTTGAGGTCTTCCTTTATTGCTTCTCTGCACAGCTTTGCAAGCTCGGACATTAGCTTGTGATTGCCTGAGGCTACTGCCAAACCACGTTGGCTAATGAGCTCGAGAATTTCCGAAGACAGGCATCTGTTTGTGGCTTTTCCACTCTCGGCATTCCTCTCGCAGCCATGGAGGTGCTGAACCAGTTGATCGTATTCCTCGTCAATGTCAATGACAGCATCCTCCCATGTTGCCACAATAGTACCAAAGAACTCCCAGCTGGTGGTCATTCTGGGAGTTCTCTTCTTAAATTTAAACTTTGCAGTCCTTTCTCCCTGCTCTGTGAAATAGAATTTTGCACAAAGGAGACAGTGTTCGGATCCCATTTGGGTTTTGGGACAACAGCGACATCGGTCAGGAAAAACCGTTGATTAAATATGATTAAAGTGGTCAATTTCACTGTGGAACTGTCCACCGGGAGACTCCTATGTCCACCCTTTAGATTCAGCCTTTTGGAACTGTGAGTTATCATGGATGGTCTTGGTCGATATGATGAACTCAGACAGTCTCTCACTCTGTTCATTCCATTCTAGCCCATGGGTCCCGATATGAAGTTCTTCGGGCAACCTTCTCAGTCCTATCATTAAAATCACTGACAATGATCTTGTAGAAGGTGTGGTCTTTTTTATAGAACTTCTCCAGCTACATGTAGAAGTTCTCAATTTCTTCTTCACTGTAGTTGGATGTTGGTGCATAAATGACAAAGATAGAAACTGCTGGCAGTGAGCCACATCTATTCTAGGTAATCGTCCAATTCGTGTTGTTAGGCATTCGAATGAATAAATGCTCATGGCCAAGTTTGTGTTGACAAGGACACTGATGCCACTTATGCCTCTATTGTCGCTGTTTCAAGGAACAGTTCTTATTCAGTGTCAAAAACGGTGTGATGTGATCGATGGCTTCTCATCTCGGTCAGACCAATGATGTCATACTTGATCTTCTGCGCTTTCACCATCAGGTCCATGATGGATGCTTCCAATGCTAGCGTACGTGCATTAAAAGTACAGACAGTCATTTTAGTCCTTTTTTGTTTTGGCAGTCTAGTTCATCCCTGAGATTTTATCAGCCTCTCCTTGCTCAACCTTCTTAACACTGCCATATTGGGGGCTCTTTTAGTGTCAGGGGAATAAGGTCCATTGTTGTTATTGTTTTTGGCATATTGAATACCCCATGGGTAGCTTGCCAGGCTCTGCCATGCAGGCGGGATACTCTCAGTAGCTTACCGGGCTCTCCAAGAGGGATGGAGGCTCTTAGGGCGGCCTCTAATCATTGTTAAGGTGTTCCCATGGTTCACAGCATATTTGAACCCCATCAAATATGGTGGAGTAATTATGTAAAATGGGTATTAAGTGTCTTATGATGCATGGTTGCGCAGTCCAGAAAGTGTCCTGGAGCCTGGCAGTGGCTGGGTAGTGGAGGTAGTAGAGGTCAGCCAATGAGGTATTTATCTGGTGCCGGTAAAGTGAGATATCTTATTGTGATCCCTGGTGCACCAGAGATTAGGGGAAGCAAGCAGAGGATCTCTGTTTCTGGGTCCCATTGAGCCTGGAGTCCAAGGTCACAAAGTTCTGCTTTACCTGGTTTTGTGAGGCTTCACTCATGTGTGACAACTCAGCCTGAGTGTCCGGAAAGTGGCCTGGAGCATGGCAGTGGCTGGGTAGTGGAGGTCATCACTGATTTTAGAAGGTGAAAATATAGGGGAAGAGAACCTCAAATTGGGAAAAGCACAGGTAGAAGCCTGAAGGCATAAATGAACCTGGATTAGAGGGAAAAATGGTGCATGTGGCTGGACTTTATTGAAAAGGTGCAAGACAATTGATAGGTATGATTTTATTTCTATGTAAATTGCAAAATTATTGACAGTTTTCATTATGAGATGGTGCAAAATCTGATTTTTTAAAAACATCTATAGAACTTAGATGTGTAGATTAAATATGTGCAAGTAATGACAAATATTATCCTTAAAAGTTTTCAGAAAGTGTGCATATATACTGGACATACATGCTACACTACACAAGTACCCACACACAAACATTAATGTGTACATGTAATAATACCTAGAAAATAGGCACATCATAGACAAACATGTCTACACATATATGGAGTCTCACTCATACATTTTCATAGACATGTGCATAACCAATGAATGACGACTCCCAGAATGACCACCAACTAGTAGCTCTTTGACACTTTTGCAGCAACGTGGGAGGATGCCGTCATTGACAACATCAATGAGGAATACGATCAACTGGTTTAGCACCCCCATGACTGCACCAGGAATGCCGAGAGTGGGAAGTAAGTAACCAAGTGCACTTACATACATAGGCACAAACATATTTGCGCTCTTGCACACACAAATATAACACACAAGAATCACAAAAAAATTGTGCGTATGTAAAAACCTGTGCACAAGTATCTTTCCATATTCACATTCATATGATAAAAACAGGCGATGATTTGAAATACTCTAATAAAAATTGGAAAGGACTATACAGATTTGTTCTTTTAGAGAGGCAATATAAATTAGATATTTGAACAATATCAAAATCATCAAGTTAAAGAAACATAATTCATCTGATTCTCTGTCATCACTAATGATGATTTTTATCTATCATATGCCAGAAAAGATAGAGGCATGATCCTTCAGTAGATAAGAACATTGAACCAGTGGGCAGCTAGCCAGCGATAGAGTCAGAATTTGAGTTTTCAAGCTTCCTGTTCACATCCGCTAAGGTTACCTTGCTGAATGACCCAGGAAGCCAAGGAAATGAGTGCTTTTGTCTCAATCTTAGGTTCACCGGTCACAGTGTCCCTGACAGGCTGTGCTGTGGTGCTGGGGACAGACCAGCCTGACATGCACAGCACATTTCAACTCCTGAGTTCACACTCTGCTGTGCTGATGGGGCCTGCAGGCATCAGTGACACATTTTAGAGTCAACTAATAATATCATGAACCGAATTAATGAAGTGGAAAGGAGTTCAAAGGAAACCACATGGAATTATTTGGTATACTGTTTTCAGTAACACGCCAACAAATCTATTTCATCTGCTTTTTTAAAAATAAAAGGAAAGAGAACATAAGCTCTCCAGATTTACTTGAAAATTCATGGATAGGACAACTCTTTTATGAAGTACCCTCTGCTGAGCTCTTCTTTTAATACACACCACATGTGCTAAACACAGTTGCATTACACAAGTACATGCAATTCACTCATACACAGCTACATCTCCCCATGCATGCACCTATATTCTTCTCACACAACAAACACACATACACTACTGATATATATACTATACATGAATTCACACACCCATCTTGCATCAACTTGATTTGGGTTACAGGGTGGCCAGAGAGTTGGTCAAAACTTATTTTGAGTGTTTCTGAGATGATGCTTTTAGGTGGCATCACAATTTGCATTGGTGGACTAAGTAAAGCTGATAGGTTTCTCTCACATGGGTGGACCCATCCAATCAGCTGAAGGCTTGAATTGAACAAAACAGCTTCACCTAAGAGGAACTTTTATCTGCTTGACTGCTAGACATGAGACATCAGTTTTCTACTTCAGATTGAAATTGAATCCATATACACATACAAACATATGAAGAAATAAATCATATATCTCAATAGAGGAATCCCATTTAATTTCTTAAAATCTACCTGGAAGCAAACTTTACCTCAGAATATAATACAAGAGATTGCATTTGTGCATCATTTGTTGCATTGATTTCTGTGGTGTGTTTGGGGAAAAGAGGACTCAGTTTTGGTTTGACTTTTAATTTACTTTTTTGCGTACAAACACTAAGAATCCCAATGTGTTCATAAAGGTCAAATTAAGAAAAAAAATCTTTCAGTGTCTTACCTCTTGATATTTTTATTTGTTTCAGGATTCTCCTTGTTATGTCCACTGAGGTCTTGTTTTCTTTGAATAAAGAAATGAGCTTTAATAAATGTCATAAAACAAGACTATTCAAGTAAACATAATTAGAAAAATTAAGCAAGATATATATAATTTCTATACCTATGAAATTTTAAAGCTCTAACTATGAATGAAATTTATTCTTATATCTTGAGCTGAAGACCATTAAGCTTCTTTATTTGCGAGCAAGAAACATGGGATTTATTTTGTTTTATTCTCAAATTAGATAAGCATACATGAAATTTGCTTAATAAAATCAGCTTTGATCTTAGACCTTGTTGGGCTACTTTACGTTGTAGCATTGATGTAATCTAAATTAATGTTCTATACTGGGTCCAGACATAATGTAAAATTCTAATCAACAAATAAGATTTGCTTGTCCATTCTTCTGTTTTAAAATAATAAAAAGCTAACAATAAAAGTCATAATTTAACAATAGTATTAAAAACAAGTATTTGAATAGCAATGCCTTCATATAAACTCAACCATTGTCACATTCCATGCTTTTAAAAATATAATTAGACCAGGGTGAGTAATAAAAGACAAAATTCCTTTCATGGTAGGAAAACTGAGTCATTTTTTTCAGGAGAGAGAAACATGCTCCCCAATTAAGGTGTATTGAGTAATACCAAATTCCATGATCAGAAACAAAAAGGGGCAGGAAAGAATGGCAAAAGTATCTTGATTCAGTATTACCACCGTGTCAACATAGTCTCAAATTGGAAATATACTAATGTAATGTTTTTCACTGCTAGGGCCTATTCCTGACAAGCCACCTCCCTGGGCTGTCTTCTGAGACCACTTGTTCTTTGAGAAGTTGATTTGTTACAAGAGTTTTAATCAAGCCTCTCTTGGCATGTATTGTCGTTTAGAGACTCACTTCAAAAATGTTGTCAAGAGTCTGCTTTCTTTAGACACAAATTCAATTCCATAACTCATTCCTAACAATAAATCCAAATTCCAAATAAGGGAGAAAAGAAAATAACATTGAAATAATTCTTGAAAGATTTTACAAGTTATTAGAAAATAGGTCCACCATTACTATTTTCATGATAATAAAATATGGTTGTGAAGTTAAAGTAGAAAAATATTTTATTATGTTATAATGTAATTATTTTATCTTATGGCCACTAATAAAATACTAATTATTCTATCTTATAAAAATAAAATTTAAGGACATTAAAAGTCTTACCCAGTGACATTTTGACGTTCTTTGGTATTCACTTTGATAACATTGTCAAGGTCTTCACCGCTTTTAGAAAAAAAGTTTAGATCAGTGTTGGAGTATTTTCATAGTACATTCTCTCTCCATAGATATATGTGTGTGAGTGATACACATACACATAAGTATACGCATCTGTTATATTTTTATTATAAAAATTTCCTATCAATATAATTAAGCTAATCTCTAAGAATTTATCAGGCTCTGTGCACATATAAATTTAGAAATAATATAAATCTAATGCTATAGATTTCCAAAGTGAAGACCAAGGCAGTAGAAATTAGACATATGAGAGAAAAGACAAAGTCAAAGATGTGATCCCTGAAATCACTGAGAAGATTACACATTAATCTGGGAGGTAATAACCAAGATTCAGAAATACAAAACAGTACTCACCCTCTTCTAGCTTTGTCTGCCCTGGTGTTCACTTTGGTAACTGGTTCTAGATCTTGATTTCTTGGGGGGAAATACATCAAAATCTTATATCAATTTTTCTGAAATCTTTATAAACAAGAAATCTTAACTTTTCCTGTGAAACTCTTATGTAACCATCTACAGATAATTCAAGGTCTTCCTATTCCATCTGTTCTCCACTTGAAAATATTCACCTGTACTAATACTTGCTTATTTTCATTACATAGATTAACATGTTGTTTATACATTCAATACTTATAAAATTATTATGGACAGCTTTCACTATATGGGTTTTGCTAAATATTCTGTATCAGAAAAGGTTGAAGATTCAGCCATCAAGATTGACTTGAAAAACTAGAATACATTTGGGTACATAGATTGGCACAGAAAAAAAATGCATTTTAACGATAACTAAGACAGGGACTCCAGACGCTGTACAGTGAATAAAGTGCTTGTCTTACAATCAACTGACCTGGGTTCACTCACCAGCACTATATATGGCCTCCTTTAAACCCCTCCAGGAATAATCCCTGAACACAGATCCAGGAATGATCCCTGTGCATAAACTCCTCAGCACAGACAGATGCGAACTAACTACCCTCATCCCCCCACCAAAAAAAAATAAGACAATAAAAATAATAATCATCTTACAAAGCAAAATTTAATAACAAATCAAATGCAATGTAAATAGCTAAACTGGAGAAAAGAAGTACTTATCTCATAAATTCTTACCCTATATTATTCTTGACTGTTCTGGGATTTTCTTTCATGAAAGTGCTGAGGGTTTGGTTTCTTTCAATATGAAAAACAATATAAATGAAATAAGTGAATTTTCTAGCATGTCAGTCTAGAATTATAAATTAGCTTCTTAAATGCTCTAAATTCAGTACTGCTTATACATCAACCTTTTTATAATACAAAATAAATAAAAGTATATATATTGACATTATGAAATTTACAAATATATCTGAGCTACTTCCAAAATTCCTCAACCAAGATTCCAGCCAGGAGCTGGAATGATAGTACAGTGGCCAGGGTGTTTGCCTTGCACACAGCCGACCTGGGTTCAGGTATCCACATCCCATATGGTCCCCCGAGCATCACCAGGAGTGATTCTTGAGTGCAGAGCCAGGACCAACCCCTGAGCATCACTGGTGTGACCCAAAAAGCACCCCCCCAAAAAAAGATGCCAACCAAAAAGTGCCTTAGCACATTATTAAGTAGACAATGAAGAAAGTTTAGGCTCCCAGCACCAAATATGTTAGAGTTAACAGATTAATTTTTAAGTCAGACTCTTGTCCACTATTTTAACAGTAGCAATTTCTAATTAGCAACCTGATGTTTTCATTTTTAGGCATGAAAGACAGTTTGGCGATCATCCAAGTCACAGTCATATTCTGTGATGAGGAAATCGAGGTCTCTAGAGGTTTAGGGTCACCAGATTTGTGCTGGTGAGCCTGTCAGCACAAAATTACAGTGTGGTATGCTCTATCTTAACCCTGTTCTACCAGCCTGCTTGACCCTGAATTCTGAATGGAAAGTTTCTTCCAGGAAATGACTTAGACTCATTATATCAGCAGTTTAGCAGGTACTCAAAGAATCCTGTGAGAATCCTACTCAAAGGTTACCCTTTGCCATCTTTGTCCTTCCGGGCATTCAGAAAGATGAGACTTTCAAGACTTTTGGCTCTGTAAAACACAAAGACATTCATATAAAATAAATCAAATAAAGTTCTACGGTATATTGCATGCTGAAATAAAATTGTATGGTGTCTTGAAAGGTCAGATATAATAAACATTAATGAATTGCTCATTTATTCATAATGAATGGAAGAGCAGAAATCCTTCTGAGTAGTTATGTCTGAACTAAATACATAATACTGAAAGAGCTACCCCATCTGTTACTATATTTTTATGCCAAAGGACATAATTTCATTCTAGTTAGCGTCTAAAAGAATAAAACAAAGCTTAGGAGATATCACATTTTCTAGTTATAGACAGTCGCACTCACCTTTTCTCTGTTTGTTCTGACGTAGGACTTGTTCTGAAGAGACCATCAAGACCTTGATTTCTTTAAACATATCAAATAAAAACTTTATCAGTAATAGTAACAGATACTATCGCTAGAGGAACACAGACTAATGTACACGTAAAAGGAGGGGGGCAATAGATAGTATGGAAGTTGAAGCACATTGCTAGGTGCCAGATGGGTGTGACCAGGGTGACCTCATGGTCACTGGTAACACAGGTTTTGGCAGAAAAAGTCCACCAACTTCTTGAGTTGCCCCCGGGCTTCCTGTGCACCACTTGGGAGTATCCAACCCCTCACTGCCAACCATGCAACAACACACGAAATAGAAGTTAATCAAGAATTTTTTTTCTTTTGGGGCACACCCAGCGATGCACAGAGGACACTCCCAGATCTGCACTCAGGAATTACTTCTGGCGGTGCTCAGGGGACCACATGGGATTCTGAACATCATATCCACATGCAAGTCAAGCATCTTCCCACTGTACTATCCAGTTTCTGATTAAGTCTGTGATTCTTGATTTAATACCTCCTATCTTTATAAATGAGAAAACAGAAAAGCACCAATTTTAAGTGAGTTGTTGAGCGTCAACCATATGTGTCATTGCTGTCAGAATGGCAATAAAAACACATCTTTTGATCTTCAGTTCAGTTAACTCATCTAATATTTGCTTTACTTCTCTTTCTCTTTGGCACCTGTTACCTAGCAGGTTACAATGCAAAGCAACAGAAAGTACGCTACAATGTCATACATTTTAACATAAATATTAATCACAATAATTTTAAATTGTGCATTATAATTAAAAGGAAGAAAAACTATTAACTAATAAAGTGATTTTTACAAGTAAAATTAAAAATATTTGGTGGCCAAATACAAGTCTGTGTTCACACTATTTCATTAAATTTTCAGGAAAAGCAATAATCAAATACAATACAAATTATGGGACTGGAGCGATAGCACAACAGGTAGGGCGTTTGCCTTGCATGCAGCAAAGGGGCTGGAGTGATAATATTATGGGTAGGGCACTGCCACTCATGTGGCTGACCTAGGTTTGATGCACAGCACCACCTAGGATCACTCCCACCGGGAGTGTTCCCTGAGCTCAGAGCCAGGAATAAGCTCCGAACACAGGTGTGTGTAGCCCTCAAACAAAACAAAACAAAAATCTTTAAATAGACATTTAACAACCTTACCTGGTTAAACTTTTGTTCATCTTGATAAGATTATCTAATTCTTCACTTTTGGAAGAGAAAAAAAATCTTATGTCAGTACAAAGTGTGTCAACAGTCAAAGGGCAGATCTTAAAACAATTATTTCTAAGTTCTCTGAAATATAGTACATTCTACCAATGTCATCTACATCTTAAAAATTCTGTTTACGACTGCATGCTATTCTGTTGTGTAGATATACCACACATCTTTATCCACTCATCTGTCACTAGTAACCTGAACTGATTCCAGATCTCAGCTACTGTAAATAGCTCTAAAATGGATCTAGGTATGCATATATCTTATGTTTGTTAGCGTTTGTTTTGTTCTATCTTTTGCTATTTTGGGAGTTGGGGGCACAGCCAGGGATGCTCAGGCTTACTCTTGGGACTATGCACAAAAATCACTCCTGGTGGTGCTTGGGGGACATATTGTGAGGGATGGAATTGGAGACAGTTCTGTGCTTAGCAAGTCCTTTAGCCCACATTCCATCTCTCTGGCGGTGCACGTATCTTTTTATATTAGTGTCCTTGTTTACTTTGCATAGGTACCTAGATGTAGAATTGACAGACTAAATGGCATTTTAATATTTTAAGAACTCTCCGTAGTGAGAAAAATAAGTGAAAAGGGGAAAGACAAATGCTGAATGTTCTCACTCAAATGTGTGGTACAGAGAAGCAAATCAAGGGAACAGATAACATCACATAAAAGCAAGCCCTTGGAACTTAGGTCACTGGCAGAGGAAGAAGCAGAGTCAATGGATGGGGGAGGGTGTCCAGTGGATTGTGATTGAGGGATATTGGCAATTTAGTGGTGGGTGTAGATGGCACTGCACACTGGAAAAAAAAGATGTGATCAATGTGATTCAATTAAAAAATAAATAAAATAAAAGACATACAAATAACAATATATATATTATATAATTCTCTGCAGCATTTCACCCACCAGGGAAATGCAAATCCAAACAATAAGTTATAATTTCACACCATGAAACTAGCACACATATCACAAAGAACAAAAACATCCTCTGTTGGCATGGATGTGGGGAAAAAGGGATCCTCATTCACTGCTGAGGCTTTCCAGGCTTTATGGAAAACGATATGAATATTTCTCATAAGACACAAATGCCTAAAGGCAACAGAACCTGAGAACTGGTCTTCTGTCACACACTGACCATGGGGAGAAGGGGAAGTTGGGGGACATTGAGACAATGGTGGCAAGAAGCAGACAATTTTGTGGAGAACTGGTGGTGGAATGTTTTACGTATAAAACCTTACCAATAACATTTTATGTATAAAATCTTACCAATAACACTTTTAAACCACAGTGCCTAAAATAAACTTATTTTTAATTATCAAATTATCTTACCCACATGAGGATATAACAAAACACAGAAGAATACTCATGCACAATGGAAAAAACAAAAATAAATAAATAATCTTTTAAAGGTGTGAAATTGGATCCTTAGAAGAAATTCTTATAAATATTTATCTAAATTTATAAAAGATTCTTCAAGGCTTAAGCACCTTTTCTTCCATGAAATCTCTACCAGTCCTCTAAACAAAGTCCTACAACTGAATTCCATAGTTTCCAGGAATCCTTTGGTCATCTTAGCTTACATTTTCTTTAAAGAAGATATAAAAAAATGGCACTTCAATTTGCAACAAGTGACCATATTTTATAATACATCAATTATATATAAACTAAGATTTTAATACATCAATTTTATACTTGTCTTATATTAATTCTCCTGATCCCTTCCTTGCCCTACATGTTTAAAATTCAGAACTTTTATATATTCTTCAGCCTTTAACATGGTTATCTTCATAAGTCTATGCTTAACATGTTTTTTATTAAACTAATAAATACAGGTATATTGACTTAAATATATACTCTGTTACACAATGCACTTATACAAAATATTTATCAAAATACTATCATTAAGACTGACTTCTTTCTTTAATTTAATTTCTACTTGATTCCAAGTCAGCTATATCTGCTATTCTGTTTCCATATTTGATTAACTGCAACTTTCTGAGCTCCCATGGATGTGAGCTATTTGTATGAAAATCTAGATTCTGTAATATCCCTTAGAACAAAATGAGCTCAGTCCTCTTCCCACAGAAGGCATTCTAAGAGGGTTTCTTGTTCCTGTCTGCTCTTCATAGCAAAAAGGGAAAGAAAATTCAACTTTTACGTCTACTTCCTTTGTACTCTCTTCCCCTGCCTTCCTCGTCAGTTTTTCAGTTCATAACCCTTGCTTATCCCTTCTTCCTACTCTAGAATCATATGCTTCTCACACTTTCTTTCTGTTCTTAAATCATCTTTTTTATTTGTTTTTGATTTTGGGGGCCACACCTAATGATGCTCAGGGGCTCACTCCTGGCTCTGCACTCAGAAATCACTCCTGACAGTTCTTGGGGTACTACTAGATGGCTTGCCACGGGCCCAACCAAGTTGGCTGCATGCAAAGCAAATGCCCTACCCATTGTACTATCGTCCCTGCCCCTTAAATCATCTTTAATGTTAACTAATGGTTGTCAGGGCCAGAGATGCAGTAGATATATAGTCAAGTTCCTAATTCAGGGACACTTGGATGTCAATTCAAGATTCACCACCCAGGGCTGCAGCAATAGCACAGCGGGTAGGGCGTTTGCCTTGCACGCGGCTGACCCGAGTTCGATTCCCAGCATCCCATATGGTCCCCTGAGCACCGTCAGGAGTAATTCCTGAAGTCATGAGCCAGGAGTAACCCCTGTGCATAACCAGGTGTGACCCAAAAAGCAAAAAAAAAAAAAAAAAAAAAGATTCACCACCCATTAGCTCGAGACTCAGAATGAGTCACACAACCTCTCATTGCCTCAACTTCCCATGCCTCAACTTTCTCTTTGTACTAATTGTGTCCACCTTGGAAAAGAATAAGCTAATGAAATGCCAGGTACCTGTTATGATGCCTGCAAAGTCCTAAGCTCTCATTTAATGTTGACCACATGATATATAAAATACCAATTTTTCCAGGTAACAAATGCTTGGAATATTTACATTTTAAACTGCATTTAGAGATAGCAAGACTGTGGCTCAGTCTTAGAGAGGCAGAGTCAGTGAATCAATGAGAGCTATGAAGATGCCCAGAATGACCTTTCCCCAGAATAACTATTCAAAACCTAAAAGCACGCCGGATTAATAGGAACATAATGATGACATCTTTTAAGTAATATTACACAGTCAATGGCAAAATTGAAAGCTGAGAATAAATACACAATATCAAAGCTATTAACCCTGATAGAAATTAACGGTCTAGCCTTGTGTAGGACAAATACTATCCAGTCTCCTGACACAATGCACCATTGTTGTTTCAGGGTTGAAATTCTACCTTCCAGCTCAGAGGCTTTCAATCTGCCCATGTCTCCAGAGGGAAAAAGCAAACCTAAGAATCCTGTAAATTTTAGTCCTGACCTTTCTCACTGGTTGGTGTGAGTCACAATAATAAGGTAACCAGGATTTGGGGTTGCTTCTGTTATCACAAGAAAATTAGCATAAATCATAAGAAGATGCTCTGTTGTAAATTACATAAAATGGAGATGGGAGTCTGAATAAAGAAGTTGAGCTCTTAACATGACCTTAAACTGATGAAAGCTTTGGATATTAAGTTTCACCATAGCATTTGAAATAAATTAAATGTTTTTAATCAGATAGGAGTAAACATCCATTTCCCACAGGAGTGTTACAAAGAACAGCTTGGATAAATAATGTTATTTCTAGTCCCTATGGATGGCTTACAGCCATAGTGCTGGACTATATCAATACAACAGACATTTCCCCTGGGGCCTGTCAGAGCAACTATTTCTCCCTGTGAGGAATGCATCTGTCTGTGGTTAGGTAGAAGGAACAGGAAAATTAAATAACTACAGCTCTGACTGCATTTGTTTGATTGAGCCAAACCATAATTTCCCTGTAGCGTTGCTTTGCTAGCTCCCCTTCAAACACCCTAATCACCCACTAAAAAGTTGTCCATTCCCTATTAAAAGTGAAGTGTTAATCTCAAACCAAAATAAAAGTCAAAGATCTAGACACTTAGATGAAAGAAAGTTGAAATAAAGCTTTCAGGATAGTTTCTATAAACCCTGTCTGAAGCCAAAGATCCTGTTTGTTTATAAATTTGCACAGAAAAGTTTAGCTTCATTTGTTTCTTCCACGCAATACTTTTGGTGTGACTACAATCCCTGGTGACCTAATTCCATCCCTTTTAGGATTGCTAAATTTTTAAAGCAAGGACATTCTTAACAAGTATGCAATTTAACTACAAATCATGTAGATCTATGATTCTTCTCATTGGCTGTCATTATTTTCCACAAAAAATTATTATTTAAACATCTCCTTTGCACAAAGTGCCATGTCAGGCTCAGTACTTAATAAGAAAAATAAATTTCCTAGGAAATATTAAAGTGATACAAGAAATAAGATACAAAACAACATCAAATGAGATTAGTTATTATAAAACATGAAAATAGGAGTTCTAATAGTTTAATGAGGCAGAAGTTATCTTCCACTAGGTCATTCAGAAATCTAACAGAAAAGATGATATTTGATCTGGATCTTGAAAAATAAGTAGGACCTGGGGGGATTGCCAAGATCTCAAGACTGGAAAAGACTGCAGAATGCCATACAAAGACATGTAGAATGAAAATTGTTTAATTTGGTTTTGAATGTAGAGTAAACATAAAGGTGAAATTAGAAATAACTCTGAAACATGTTTGAAGCCATAATAGAGTAGCACCGACCTTGCATAATGTTTTGTATATAATTAATGAGCTTTGAAGAGTCAGTAGAATGATTGCTTCAACATAATCTTGGAAAGAAGATCCAGGCTGCAGGCTAGAGAGAGAGCACAGGGGTAGCGTGCTTGTGCTTGTCTGCTATACAGCTAGCCTGGATACAGGCCCCAGAACCACATATGGTTTCACCAGCTCCACTAGGAGTTAACACTTAGCAAAGAGCCAGGAGTAAGCCCTGAGCACCCCAGGGTGTGGGTCAAAGAGAAAAAAAAGAAAATTTGAGCTGTTATGGTAGATGGTAATGATCTAGTGAAAAGATTGATGGGAAGTTGTAATACATAAATCTGGATAATCTACATATAAAGGATGGGTATGTATACATTTCAATTGGATACATATATATCTACATGCAGGTGTATGCATATATATATACATACATTTAATTTATACATGTCTGATACTACACAGAGGAGATGAAGCATTAAGGACAATCTCAGAAGGAGAGCTGGCTGTAATGAAAGGAGAAAGGGCAAGAAATGGCACATTTGGGAAGGATGTTGACTGTGGCTAGGTCCTTCTAGATGGGTGCTGAAGCAACTGACAGGTAGAAATCCAGGCCGGCAGCAAACGAAAAACTGGAAACTTGTAATGAGGCCGAAAACATGGGCATCAAAGGTCATGGGAATAAGTACAGCCACCAGAAGAGAATACAGATGAATCAGAGTACCTAGGAATATCAGTCCACACTTGTCAAGAGACACTGCTTCTCCCTGCTTTTCAGTGAACACTGAAATTTTGTTCATATCTAGAACTTCTAAAGGATTCTAGTTAGGCACTTTGAAACATAAAAAGAAGAAGAGACTTAAGTTCAACAGCTCTGACATCTCACCCCTTGTCAGTTTTCTGCAGTGAAGTGGCCACTTTGACAATGTTCTCGAGATCCTGGCTCCTTCAAAAAGGGGAAAAACACATATTAGAGACAGTGGAGTAATTTTGTGGTCATTCTATTTTTCGTGTATTCAGTAAAATTAATTTAACTGAATAACGAAACATTGTTATCACAACCATTTTGTGCTGCGCTTGCATGTGCACACATGCACACACACACACACACACACACACACACACACACACTCCATCATTTCACATGGGCATTGGCCCTGCCATCTAGTGCTCATTGAAATAACTACAGTTTCTCTGAAAGACTTGTATTGGCCACTCCCACGTAAAATAATATATTTTACATTATGTTTTCAGTGTTGCACATGATACTTAAGTATATGTCTATCTGTGTTAAAGATTAGTCATTTTAAAATATACATAAACATGTAGAAGCATATATGCACATGTACACACTATATTTAAAGAGCAAAAGTACAGTAATTTGTAAAGCAAAAGGAATAAATCAAGATTGTCATGGGGAAATGCTACCTCAAAACTACAGTACAATTTATGACTTTTCTGCAGGTGCAGGTAGGTGAAACCTTGTACACCCAAGTCTGACAAAAATGTTTGAAGAATCAACATTTCCCTGTCTTATGGGGGTTGATCTTACTCTGTTATTTCTGTTCACACAACCTTATTGTTTTCTTTATATAAAACTTAGGAACAAAAAATTCTGTAGGTACATATTACTGACATAGAAGCTAGCTGGAAAATGAAGTATATATCAATTTTTAAATTTCTAAGTGTTCTAGTAAAGCACACTTTCTTTTTTTTTTTTTTTTTTTTAATTTTTATTAAATCACCATGTGGAAAGTTACAAAATTCTCAGGTTTATATGTCAGTTATACAATATTCAAACACCCATCCCTTCACCAGTGCCCAAATTCCACCACCAGAAACCCCAGTTTACCCCCCGCCCCCACCCCCTACCCCCTACTGTATAACTAATGAATTTCACTTCATTTTTTCTTTACCTTGATTACATTCCATAATTCAACACAAAACTCACTATAGTTGACATAACTCTCTCTCTCTCTTTTTTTTTTTCTCTTTTTCCTTTTCCATTTTTTTTTTTTTTTTAATTTTTCCCCCTCATCCCCCTTCCTGCGCCTCATAGTATGGTGTACTCCACGCCACGTTGGCCAGCGTGGGGCTTTTGCTTAGCTCATAGTCCAGAGGTGGCTGTTACATTAAGAACCTTCAATATTTCAACAAAAACTTACTGTTATTATTTGGAGTTTCCCCCCCAAGTCTGACCTGTTCAAATGGAACCCTTTCACATTGATGACAATTATAAATGTTAAGTCGCGCGGACGCGGCAGCGTCCGCGCGGTTTTGGATTTCTGTATAAAGTCCTGGGAAAATTCTGCCAGAAACCAATTCCTAAAGCTGTCTCTGGTTCCCGCTTGTTCCACATCCACCGGCTCTGCAGGGGCATGGGCGCCCGGGCCGAAAACCCGGCCGGCCGGAGCCGAGCACGGGCCCGACTAGGGCTGGCTCTGTATCCTGCGGCTGTTTCAAGTTCAAAGCACACATTTTTTTTTTTTTTTTTCCGCGCCACCAAGTTCGTACCTTCTCAACGGACCCACAAAATGTCGGACACCACGCCTTCTCCCGGAGGGGAGAGAGACCAAGCAGGAAGGTTCTTTCCTCCGTTAGCCGGCGTGGGGCAAAGGCTTAATTCACAGTCTCCATACATGGGGTAAAGCACACTTTCTAATTTCTACCATTTCATAGATATAGATATGTCATCATACCTTATATTTCTTTCTGCATCTCTGTTAGTTTCTGTGTATACACCTGGTTTGGGTGGACATATCTGCCTATATTTTAAAAGTTAAAGATAATATATGTTACACAATAAAACACTTACTGTTAAATTTAAATTCGTAAGAAAATATGTGTATTCAAAGAGATCAAAGTGTTTGGGGTGCATAGTGCTACTAGAGAGAAAGAAATTTCATTCACTTTTGGTTGGTTTGAACTAATCATATTCTGTCTTAAATTCTAGAACCTAGGGGGTTGGAATGATAGTACAGTAGGTAGGGGGTTTGCTTTGCATGCAACATATCCAGGTTTGATCTTCGACATCCCATATAATCCCCTGAGCATTTTCCAGGAGTGATTCCTGAGCTCAGAGTTAGGAGAAAGCCCTGAGTATCATCAGATGTGTCCCCCAAACAATAAAATAAAATGTCAAGAATATTGTTTGCTATTAGTCATTAAATAGTTTTTTCTTAAGCTTATCCCATTACACATAATGCAGAAAATATCTGATCAGGTATGACAGAAAACACTTTTATGACTGCAGTTATACCACCATTCTGAGAATGGCCACATTAAATTTACTAGATAAGATTTTTAATGGTAGGAGGTTGTCATAATTTATAGCATAAGGCTTTGCATTACTCATTTGCTAAGTATTTGACTGACCTATTTATACATTCTTGCTTGTTCTCAGGAAACTATATTCAACTATTTTTGTACCCCTGGGGACATGTGTTAATCACATAAGAAACACTTCCTTTTCATATTCTTTCATTAAAATCATCTTTCTGTGATTAAAGCAATCAAGACTTAAAAGATGCCAGCTGTCCTAATTTAATTTTTAATATCATTAGTGGAAGAAAGAAATCAGAGTATAAAACTGAATTAGACTAATTTCATGGAATTTCATTTCTTTTAATTCACACAAGCTCACTGCTCTAGACATCTGATTTTAGATAAAAATTTAGGTGATACTAAATCCAATTAAATTTAGCCCTCCTTTAAAAAACTGTTCAAACTTAGATTATTTTTCAGTATAATAAGAGTAAAGGGAAAAGCAAAACAATCAAAGAAGGTTGAGAAGCTATTTTTAAAGTGTAATTATAATCTTTACATAAACAAAGAATTATAAACCTGGCTGAATTGATGTTTTTTATGAATTCAACAAAATATTCTCTTGATTTGTTGAAATTTTGTTTAACCTTCTCAGCCATAAGGACACAATTTCAAAAGTCCTATGAAGTTTTGCTGCATAGGAACTGAGACCTCTTTTTTTCAACTAAGTAGAAGGCTTAAATGCTACAGGATTCTCTTTCTCCTCATTAGTGCTCTTTTGCTAGCTCCAGATTTCCCTTACATCCTGCCAAAAATATCACCAGCACACACACACACACACACACACACACACACACACACACACACACACACACAAAACCAACCCACCAAGGAATCAAAGGCAGACAATCTAAAGACTCAATGTAATCTTCACTCAGATCTTTTTTTTCCTTTTGGGACACATCCAGTCCTGCTCAGAGCTACTCTTGGCTCTGTGCTCAAGGATCACTCCTGGTGATGGTTGACCATTTAAAGTTCTTGGATTTGAACCTGGGTCTGCCATGTACATAGTAAGTGCCCTGTCTGCTCTACTATCTTTCCAGCCCCTGAAATGTCATTTAAAAATATTTTACAATAATAATGGAAATGTGCAATGTAAGACTTGAAAAAATGGTTTTAGATTAATAAAGAGTTTAACAAAGAATACATAGGAATATTTTCATATGTCTGAATTTGTTTCTCAGTATTTATTAAAGAGCGATGGAGATTCAAAACAAAAATTTTAAGTTTGTCTTTTTTGCTTCATTCAAAGACAAGTGAATTAGAAAACTTTCCAAACTTTATGCTAGTTTTGAAATAAATTATAAATTCCTTAGCTAAAACAAGGCTAAAAAACAGCCTATACATGTTTCTGACAAAAGTAGGGAAAAGAGCAGTAACACAAATTTCAAGACTGTCTTTCCTCTGAAAAATGTAGCCACTAAAGGGAGAACTGAGTTTTCTATATATGTAATATATATTAAATGAATATATAAATTTATTTTTATGTTGGAGACAGCTTTCTTATATATCACCTACTAAAAAACTTAATTAGAAGAAAACTGAGCATAAAAATATTTCTTGGCTGTAAATATTATTTGGATTCTATCTTGAAGGTATATTTACACAAAGTAGTTATTGGTCATAAATATTCAAAGGCAAGCCTTAGGATGCGTTTGTGTTGGCAAATTAGAAAAACTTTACACAGATTTCTGTCCTGAACATGCATACACAATATACCCATGATTTGTGCAAAACACATTACACTTTTATATCTGTTGAACTTCATTTTACAAGAAACCCTGAAATTACAGGTCTTACCTATTATCCCTTCTCAGCGTGTGAGGAGATGAAATAGGAGAACTAGGCTTTGGAGGTATTGGAGGATGAACAGTTGGTTCCCTTTAAAACAGAAAATAGCAGTTCACTTCACCATGGAAACATGGTAAAATTTAGCATCTATTAACCAAATACATTTATTGCCTATTTGAAAATAGCTCAGTCATCTTACAACTTCCTTTCATGGGTGCTAAAAGGTCAGAATCTAAGGAGCACCAAACGTTTTAAAAACATTGGTTGAAATTACAGGTATTCAAAGAGTTCACTGAACCAGGTTTTGAAAGCACTGTTCTATTTAACTATAGTTAAAATAGATTCAGTTCTACATGGTGTAGCATTTTGCTAGAACATTTAGCTAAAGTATATTCTAGTAGCTCTGATTTAAAAGGCACAACTCTCAATAATCTTGATGCAAATCTTGGTTTACAGGTGGCAGTAGCCTAGTTTATGAAGGGACTTGAAAAACTGCATATGTTGTTCTGAGTCTGAGCAGGAGAGAGGCAGCAAAAGCCTTGCCAGGGTAAACTTCAGCTCAAAAGCAGAATTGGTTCCTCTCACTCGAGCCTGACAAATGGCTGAAGAACTTACAGTAAACATACACTGATTCTAAATATACTTTCTTAGTCTTACATGCTCATGCCATAATATGGCAGGAAAGGGGATATCTAACAGTTAGAAGTTTGATAATGTTTTGTTTTTTAACATCCTGAGGTAGTTTTATATGCACCAGGCACTCTAAAAAGTGAATGATTTTCCCATTCTCAAATGGTTGCCCATATAGAAACACATTTATGACTGATGGGGATAAGAGTTATGAAGAAAAATGGAAGCATCATTGACTCTAGAGGGCACAAAGCTACCAATAGATCAAGCAAAAACAAGCACAGGATATTCGGTATAGAAAGTTTTTTCAATGTACTGGTCCTTGGTGAGCCTTTTGATGGAGCGATGTTGAAGAAAAGATGATGGAATGAAAAATAGGAAAACAGAAAGTCAGGATGTAGATGTGAATAGTCCCTTTGAGCCATTACGCAGTCAACAAAGAGAAATGGGTATCCTGTTGAAGATCAGTAGACATTTTCTTTTGCCATATTCAGCTGCAACAGGGACAGAATAAACAAGAGAGCTGGATTTAGCTGAATTCACTCGGTGACTGTAAGAGAATGATGGCTATGGAAGGGAGGGGAACACAAAGGAGTCATTACAATGAGGGATCATGACAGCTGAGATAGACTTAGAGGTACACGGGAACACAAGGGATGAGGGATAAAAATCTGTGGGAAAAAGTGGGAGCATCAATGGATTTGTGCGTTTATTGAGGAGGAGGAATTTCAGGAACCTGAGGCTGGAAGGAATAAGTATAATAAATGAAAAGCAAGATACGAGATGGAAAGGAGGATAATAAAAATGGAACCTTACAATGGGATCCAAGAAAAGAGATAGTGTAAGGCTTTGCTTATGCCAGAATTACATCTAGGAAAAGCGAATTTTTTCCCAGAATGACCAGGATAAGTATTGGCTGGGTGTGTGGGAGGCATCTGAGTAAACAGTATGAAGATAGTTTGGGGAGCAAGCAACCAGGTGTGCATGGTGCCACCAGTACTTACACACCCAGCCACTACTTATCCTGGTCATTCTAGTCTGGAAAAAGACCCAAAGAGTAAATGTGCTGTGAAGGACATGAGAAGGACAGAGGTGCAGATTGATCTCAAATGGCTATGCATTTCCACCCCTGCTGGGCTGGAGTCAGGAAATGTCTCATTGGCTCCAATTCACCTCAAAAGAGCTTTCATTTGCATCTCTGCCAGGACAGCCACAGATGACAGAACACAAGCCCATGAGGGCCATGAGAGAAGTCATTCATAAGGTGCCAGAAGCTCCATGACATGCCAAGTAAGGGGATTAAAATGCAAGAGTGAGGTAGGAAGCTGCAGTCTCAAAATATTGTGAAGAAAAGAAAACAACCATGTGGAAGGATCCTGTTTGTATACGACTTTGGGATGCAATATTTAAGCTAACCCACCCAGGCTCTCCCCTCTATCCTTGTCTCACTCTCACAACACTTTTCAGAATTTGTGCCACCTCATTATAACCACTAGGTCGCAACTATAGAGAGTAACTTTTAGGAATTCAAAAGTTAATTTCATGAGAAGCATATGAAAACTGACACAGAGTAGCCCAAAGGCCAGAGCTAACAGAAGTAACTGAATAACTTTTGTATTTCTTCATTTTTTCATGCTGCTGCAAAGACCACTTCTTTTAATTCTGGCATTTTAGGATAGCTGGGCTCTGAGATTTCTGTACAAGACTGAGTTTGTGAAGAAAACATTTTTTTTTTTTACTGCCACACAAGTCCAGTTAGAAACAAGAGCAGTGAACTCCATTTTTAAGTTATGAATTACAATTTTTCAGGTTCTGTTTTTTTCCTTTTACTTTTGTCATGAACAAATTATTTATTTATTTATTTATTTATTTATTTATTTATTTTTTTGTAGTGAGTCACAGTGAGGGTACAGTTACAGATTCACACCTTTTCGTGCTTGTTTTTCCCTCATGCAATGTTCGAAAGCCCATCCCTCCACCAGCGTCCATTCTCCAACACCAATGAACCCAGTATCCCTCCCACCCCCTGGTCCCGTCCCCCCCGGCCCCACCCCGCCTCTGTGGCGTGGCATTCCAATTTGATAAACAAATTTTTTTATTTCAATAATGGTGATGGGCCTACAACTTATTTTCTTTGAGGGTCAGTAGTATGTCAATACTCTCATACATCTAGCCTGTGAAGTGTGCATCATTGTTAATACTTTTTACTGAGTTCCCCAAATGATAAATAATTTGATTTGAGTCACATCAATAATAAGTGACTTGGCCAGGCATTCACTCTGATCATTCTGATGTCAAATCTATTCTTTTATCCCCCGCCCCACCTCGTCTCAAGATCATGCCATCTCAAACCAACTCTCTGGCAGGTATTTCCAATGAAACATTAGTAACAATGGGTGTTGCTCCATTATTTCCTTGCCCCAAAAAAGGGTCATTAGACCAACAACCACTTCTTCCACAACTGCCCCAATTATAATATTCTTGGAGATAACAACCAATGGCACAACTCATTTTTAAATTTGTGATAAATTGAAAGTCATTAAATTAAAAACCTTTTGCTCTGCAAAATACATTAACAGGGTCAAATCCAAGTTACACACGGGGGAAATGATATTTGTAAATCACATGCCTTACTTAAAGAACATAAACAAATGTGCTTTGATTTTTTTTTAATTACGGTAACACTGTCGTCCCATTATTCATCGATTTGCTGGAGCGGGCACCAGTAATGTCTCCATTATGAGACTTGTTACTGTTTTGGGCACATTGAATTTGGGCACGGGTAATTTGCCAGCCTCTGCTGTGCGGGCGAGATACTCTTGGTAGCTTGCCGGGTTCTCCAAGAGGAACTGAAGAATTTAACCCGGGTCAGCCACATGCAAGGCAAACACTCTACCCACTGTGCTATTGCTCCAGTCCTTCTAATTCTATTTTAAAAAATTGTTTACTCATGGAGAGGGCCTCTCATGCAGTGCTCACAGAGCCTGTGGGTCACTGTTGGTGATAGCCAGCGAGCTGGCTGGCTGCTTTAAGACTAAGGACTGAAGACACGCTGCTGCATGGCCTTGTGGTGCTGGGGACCACGCCACAGCTGGTACTGATGAGGGCCTCCAGTCTATACCCAGGAGTGCTAATAGGTTCACATGCTGTTTAAGTTGGAATTCAGGTTACAGCACATGAAAACCATGTGATCCGAATTTCTGAGCTATCTCCCTGACCCCTGAACATACTTTTAAAGGCTTTCAAAATATGTAAGTAAACAAGAAACCAACTGGAAAAGGCAGCTAATTTAAAGTTATTCCACCAGAGAAGAGATACACATGACTAAAAAGCATATGAAAAATGTCCAGTATCATCAATCTATGGGGAACTATAAATTACAATCACAGTGAGATTTACTACATACTAGGAGAAAAGCTAAAATCATTTTTTTTAATTGACAATCCTAAATTGTGCCAAGGCAGTGAAGCAACTCAAACTCATATACTGTCAGTGTGAATGTAAACACTGGCAGCTCCTTACAAAGTTAAATATATGCTTAACATGCAAACTAGCACTCCTACTTGTATGCAAATATTCAAGAAAAATAAACATATATGTCCACGTAGACATATATGTTTAAAAATTATGTGAATAATTAAAAAAATTAAAAACGACACAAGTGTCTTCAGGCTAGGGGGATAAATATACCGAGTACCTTCAGCAAGTGGAATACGACTTAGCAATCGAAAAGAAAAAACATGGACGCAAGCCAACCGCATCAGTATCATGTGCACATGTTAAGTGAAAGAAGCCAAGTT
This sequence comes from Sorex araneus, assembly GCF_027595985.1. Taxonomy (NCBI): domain Eukaryota; kingdom Metazoa; phylum Chordata; class Mammalia; order Eulipotyphla; family Soricidae; genus Sorex; species Sorex araneus. The sequence continues at coordinate 272,710,719 of NC_073302.1, read as the reverse complement.
GAGAAATGTTATAGATAGCGAAGGGTTCTACTTACATGGCAATCTGCCTATGTTTGAAAGGAAAAAGTGAAGAGCTAACAAAGAGTTATCTCTGCCCACTCCACAAGCCAGAGGTTTTGTACCCCAATACCTGCAATTCCCAGCCCCTCCAGGCTCAGAAAAGCTCTGTCCTTATGCCACAGCATGCTCCTGACACCCACACTGAACCTCATCCAGGACTCCCTTGCTCCAAAGCCGTGTCCTCTGCACAAAGTCCAAATCACCCTTGTCACTGAGTCCACCAATTCTGTCCTTTCTAGCCAAACAGAAGCCTGATTTACACAATCCACACTAAGATTTTAATGACTAGGGCCCACCATCTGTCAGAGTCTGCTACTTTAAATCAGGTATGATGTATATTTATGTTTAACTTAATTGGGGCCACAGGGAAGTGTGCCACACCTGACTCTATTGGAGCATACTCCTGACTCTGTGCTCAGAGGCCCTTCTCGTGCGGATCAAGGAACCATTATCTGGTGCCAGGATTAAAACTGAGTCCGCTCTGTTTAAGACAAGGGTCTTAAGCCCTGCACCCTCTCTAGGGTAATCTTATTGCATTGCTGTTTTGTTTTTGTGCTACAGCCTGCAATCCTCAGAGGTTACTCCTGGCTCTGTGCTCAGGGATCACTCCTGGTGGTGCTCACGGAAACATATGTGGCGCTGGGGACCCAACCAGCTGCATGCAAGGCAAGAACCTGAACCCCTGTTTTTTCTGTGGTCCCTAGGAAAATATTTATAATACCCAGCTGATAAACCTACAGACACTGAAATAATTTTAAAAAGCAAAACAAATTAAAAAAAAAACCTAAACTGTTTTCTTTGTTTTGTTTATTTATATTTTAAGAGGAGTCACATTAAGCAGTTCCAGGAACTTGGGTAACTCTCAGAGAGAGAAGCCCCGGGGGACAGTCATGTAGGGTTAAGCATCAAACTCAGAGTCGAGGCAACTGGCCCTGAGGAAGGAACACGGATGTGGGAGGGAAGCAGGGATGCTTTTTATTTATTGTTTGAACATGAGTTCCTTTGAACTATCATTGTTAGGAAGCCAAAGCTACCTAACCTGTTACCAGGCTGCCTCTGGTAACCTCACAGGGCTGAGAAAACAGCAACTCTGTTCAGATTAAAACCGTCATCTCGAAATTCTGAATTAATCTTCTCCTTGCCCTACTTGAATGACACCTTCAAAAAATAATAAACTTTAGCAGATTAATATTTTAATAATTTGGAATGTCCATTATGAGTATTCTGGACATTCAGAAATAACTATATAACGACTGTCCTCTGACATCTTATTGAGAGTATTTCACACAGATTCTATTAATAGAAAATGATGCTTGAAGAAAATGAAATCCATTTCAAAAAATCTAGCTTGGCAGAAAAACTGCAGAGAATTTGGTACCAATAGAGTTTAAAATGTTGCTGCATAATTAGAAAGGTTACATTTTACCATTTATAGTTACAGACAGAAAAAAAAATAACTGTAGTGCAAAGTTGCCATGGCAACTCTTCTGAATCCGAATTTTCTTTTTCCCCCCTCTTTCAATTCTGCCAATCAGCAAACTAAAAGGAAAAATCACTAAAGGAGAACAGTTGAAAAAACACAGGTGGACTATTGTGAAAGTACCTATCCATCATTTAACTACATGACTGTTTTCTTCACTGTGTTTTTACGATTTTGGTTACTATTAGTATTTTCTTCTCTATGTTTGTAAATGATTATGCACACAAAACATTAAAATATTGTGTGTGTATGCGCACACATGTGCGCAGAAGCTGATGGCTTTACTGCTGACCCAGAATCATTCTTAATTGGTAGCATCAGAGGGAGGTATTTTGTCTGCTCAGCAACTACTTTTGGGAAGGCGACGTAGGCATAGGGACTGATGTGCCAAGAAGAATTTATCACCAATATCAAAATTAATCTGTGGAAAAAGCAGATTCTGTGAACAAAAGGAGGTGGTTGCAAGCAGACACAGGAGGGAGACATCAACTCTTTCATAAACTTGGATTGTGTGGAAAGAGGGGAAAGCCAGAAAAGTATATTTGTAAGATTTGGTTTCGAGGTTTTTTTTGGTTTTTTGTTTTTGTTTGTTTGTTTGTTTGTTTGTGTTTTGGGGCCACAAACATCCAGGAGCAGGGATTACTCCTGACTCTGTGCTCAGGAATTACTCCTGGAGGTACTCAGGGGACTATACGGGATGCCAGCAATCAAACCCAGGTCAGTGATCAAATGCAGGTTGGCTACATGCAAGACAAGTGTCCTACCCACTATACTATCACTCTGGCCCCATTGACTGTGGATTTTTAGGAGACTGTTTTTTTGTTTGGTTCAGTTTTGGTTTGGGTTTTGGGGCCACACTCAGCAGTGCTCAGGGCTTACTCCTGCTCCATGCTCTGGGATTACTCCTGTCACAACTCAGGGGACCAACCATGTGAGCTGCAGGGTATTGAACCCACTTTTGCCAAATGCAAGGCCAGTACCCATTGGAGTATTTTACCAGCCACAAGAGGTTATTTTTCAAGATGAAAGAGATTAAAATATGGAAAGAGGACTAGTGTAGCAAGGGTTTAATAAAAGACACAAACCAATGTAGTGAAAAACAATAACTATAAAGATAAAACTTTGACTTAGTTCTCTCTTTCTTTCTCTTTCTTTTCTTTCTTTCTTTCTTTCTTTCTTTCTTTCTTTCTTTCTTTCTTTCTTTCTTTCTTTCTTTCTTTCTTTCTTTCTTTCTTTCCTTCTTCCTTCCTTCCTTCCTCCTTCCTTCCTTCCTTCCTTCCTTCCTTCCTTCCTTTTCTTCCTCTTTCTTCTTTCTTTCTTTCTTTCTTTCTTTCTTTCTTCTTTCTTTCTTTCTTTCTTTCTTTCTTTCTTTCTTTTCTTTCTTTCTTTCTTTCTTATCTTTCTTTCCTTCTTCCCTTCCTTCCCTTCCTTCCTTCCTTCCTTCCTCCTTTCTTCTTTCTTTCTTTCCTTCTTTCTTTCTTTTTTCTTTCTTTCTTTCTTTCTTTCCTTTCTTTCTTCTTCTTTCTTTCTTTCTTTCTTTCTTCCTTCTCCTTCCTTCCTTCCTTCTTCTTTCTTTCTTTCTTTCTTTCTTTCTTTCTTTCTTCTTTCTTTCTTTCTTTCTTTCTCTCTTTCTCTTTCTCTCTTCTTTCTTTCTTCTTTCTTTCTTCTCTTCTTTCTTTCTTCTTTTCTTTCTTTCTTCTCTTTCTTTCTTTCTTTCTTTCTTCCCTTTCTTCCCTTTCTTTCTTTTCTTTCTTTCTTTCTTTTTCTTTCTTTCTTTCTTTCTTTCTTTCTTTCTTTCTTTCTTTCTTTCTTTCTTTCTTTCTTTCTTTCTTTCCTTCTCCTTCCTTCCTTCCTTCCTTCCTTCCTTCCTTCCTTCCTTCCT